>NC_068938.1:34108914-34284259 GCF_016801865.2 Culex pipiens pallens | reverse complement strand
GCAAGGTACCGGCCAGGAGCCCCTTATCTTACTGGATAGTATTACACGCTCATCTAAAGAGGAAAACATGGTATCTCCCGTGTTGGAATATTGCAACCGGATGAGAGTCTAGTGCTATCATACGTTTAATTACAGTTAAACAGCAAGATAAGCGTTGTGCAGCCATCCGGAATTGTGCGACCTTTATTGCTAATGCTAATGCTAATGGTTTGCTTTATTTTTTTGAACCCTCATATGCAAGCAGTGCACGAACCACAACAATCATCTAAAAGGGTCATTTTGATGAAAAATTAGCCGAAATTTTCGAAAAAAAACACGGTAGAGTTTTAGAGGTTCAAATTCGAAAAACAGGTAAACAATGATCAAAATTATCACTTTAAAAATAAATGTTATGCAAAATAAGGTAAACTTTAAAAAAAATACTTTTAAAAGCACATGATAGAATTTTAGGGGTTAAAAATTCGAAAAACTGATCAAACAAATAGTAAAAATCATCACTTTTTCAAAATATATTTTTTTTTTGTAAAATTCTGATGACTCGTGAAGAATACTTACAAATAACTTTTTATAACATTGTTACACTTCAAAAACTAGCTCAGCTTTTCGAAAAAAAATGTTTCAAAAGCACACAATAGAGTTTTAGGGGTTAAAATTCGAAAAGCTTATCAAAGTCATAACTTTTTCAGAATTCTTTTTTTTGTGAACTCGTGAGGAATCCCCAAATCCCTTTTGCTGATATATATTTTTTTGTTTGTGTCTGTTGCATTCTAAAAAATAAACCTGCAAAGTTAAAAAAAATAACACGTCATTTTAAAATTAATTTAGATTTCGTGTGAGTTGGTGGAGAATTGCCCATTTTTTTCGATCTGAAATTATGTTTGCCATCAAGTTAGAAAATTTAATTTTGAAATTGTTTGATTTGATCGAATAATAAATCAACATATGTTTTGCAGAAGAGACATTTAATTTTCTAGCCCGTGTGGATCAATCGGACTCACAATCCAGAGGTCGCCGGTTCGAATCCCGCGGCGGGAGCTCTGAAATTCTTTGTGTTAATATGGGTATTCGATGACGTCGCTCCGTGCCATACTTTCATACACATAGGAGCCCAGGGTGGCGAAGATCTTGTAGATAAAAGGAAGACACTAGTGGTTGGTACTAGCAATGGTGGCCGACAGCTATAAAGTCAACTTAGTTTCGACATTTAATTCTTTTTTCTTTTCTTTTCTTCAATCCAAGTTTTCGTTAAATTTCGATCAACAGATCAACAGTACGGGTTGTCTGTTCTACAACTTTGTAGAACATTGTAACACTCTAACAAAAACCTGTTAAAAACACGAAATTTAAAAATGAAAATTGTTGTTAAAAATAAAAAAAAGGGTTTTTTGAAATTTTGAGTACGCCGTCAAATCGGGCATCCAATTTTAGATGCCAAATTTGACACCATATTTACAAATCATCACCATTTCCATCTGCACATTATTTAAAAACACTTTTTTTTAGGGTTTGATTAAATATTACGTCCTGAGATTTTCGGGATTTCAGACACCCCCCCTCCCCTCCTCTTCCCCCTGTCACGCACATTTCCTATACCTTTAACATGGGCTGTCACAAATCCTAGACCCCCCCCCTCTCCCTAATCATGGACGTAATTTTTGAACGAACCCTTACGAATGTTCAAAATCGAGGCGGTCGTGGATCTCGGATCCATGATCAGGGGCCAACATTACCCCTTAGCACAAAGTTTTAACGGACATCGAAGGGAGGTCGTGAAACTGTTGTGTGAGTTGACGGAGAATGACCCATGAGCGTTTTGATACTAAAACCTGTTTTTCAACTGCCATTTTCTTGTTTCAATTGCAACCTCCTTGTAGAAGCAAAAACAAAATCGAAGCATCAAACATCAATTGTGTATTTAACACCCAGAGGATATCACTTTGCCCAAAATGAGCATTCAACCGAAGATGCAAACATCGCCCGAGATAGCCACGTTTCGGTGAGCTTTCAAATTGAATGAGCTTCGTCGAACCCTTGTCTCCGGAGGTTCATTTTTTTTTGTTATCTCGTTCACATTTCCATTCAGCTGTCCCGGTGACGCTTCCACTCGAGTGGGATGACTGACAAGTATTCTTCGCCAGAACTTTGGAGCGAAAAAGCTTTTTTTCCTCCCTCGTAACATATCGCCACACACAGTTTGGGTTTGCTTTGTGTCATCAACGTCCCGTTTGGTTGGTTACAGAAATATCCTCGACGACGACTGTGTGACCCCCTACGCGAGCCAAAATCCACAGTTTGGCAGCGCGTTAAATCATTCATCGAAGAAACAGCCATGAAAGTTATCTGCTGATGAATCTTTGATGGTTTGACGGTATTTGAAGCGAATTTTTGAACAAGTAAGCACGACCAAAGTTCTGTCTCGAAAGTCGATCCGTCCAATTCCCAAAATGATCGACCTTTTGGCATCACTCTTCTCTCTCCGTTCAGATATAACCGTTTTTAGTGCCGAAGAATGGCACCATTGCAATGGAAATGTCATTTTACGCAATGGCAAAAGTTTTCTCGAACCAACCGAAAACTAAAACCGTCGTGCCAGACGAGAGCGAAAACGATTATCTGGAACATCAACCGTTCTTTTGCATACATTCAACGGTTGGATAAGCTGTTCTGACTTATTGCCTTACCCCGGAGGGAGGTGGGTGTTATTATACGAAAGTCTGTAAAGTTTTGCTCGGAACGCCCCCGACAATTGCAGGAATGGAGCGCGCAATGAACTCGGTGTTTGTTTTGCGAGGGAATCATTGCCAACAACCGAAAGCTACCAAGTTTGGCCGAATTAGCATGATTGATAACGGTTCATTACCCGTTTTAATAATGATAATTTGGATTAACATTGGCGATGAAACCTGGTGGGAAAATCGGTGTGAAATTATCAAGAGCACCGATTGTTTGAAGATTTTCAAATGAATTTTAATTACTTTAAATTAAAAATAACATTTATGAAAGCAGTCTCAAATGCATGACCTGCAAGCCAATTGTTGCACATAAGCTCCATATTTTTTTCTAAAAAAGTAAATACAATACATAATTATGTTTTGCTGAGACATTTTTTGTTTTTCAGTGAGTTTTGCACTTGAATTAAGTAAAACTCTCAAATTTTTAAGAAAGATCCACATTTAGGCCGTTGCAAATATTTTTCAAAGTTTATGTCGCCCCCCCTTCAAAATTGGTCTGAAAATCAGGGGACAAAAAAAATATTTTTCCAAAAAACTTCAAAATTTCCGAGAAAATATTAGTCTAATCATTTGAAAACAATCTAAAATGCATTTTTCTGCATTGAAAATCATATTTAGCATGTTTGGGCTAGTTTAAAAATGTTTTGAATTTTATGAAATTCCACTGCACAGCACCGTAAAAAATTTATTTTTCGTAAAAAATAAAATTTTTGTCGATACCTAGATATTTTGGAAACTAATGATGGCAAAACAACTGGAGAGATGTATAATGCATTTTAAAACACTTTTTTTCATTCAAATGTTGAAACCAAGGCTCGTAATTTCAATTTTTATACCTTTTTTATTTATTTGCCATTGAACAAAATGTTTCAGATAAGGGGAACCTTTCAACAGATGATTTATTCAAATTAAGGGAAGAGTTTGCTGGTATTAAATGGATCGAATAAATCAACTAAAGGAAAAACGTAACAAAATAACATTCAAAATAGTAGAACGATGAGAAGAGCACATTCAATCTGATAACCAAATATTTCTCGTTTGGAGCTTATGCAAATTGAGAACTCAGGACCATTCTTAGCTGTATCCAGCTAGCCGTAATGATAGCTTCTTAACCCTGTTATGCCCAATTATTTCGATTTTTTTAATTTTTCCCGTGATTAGGAAATCATTTTGAGCAACTTATTTTCCACGAAATACTTGACTTTTCTTATTATTATTTTTTATTTTTTTTTTATTTTTTGTATTTTTATTTTCATCTTGTCTTATCTTGTATCTTTTATAGGTTAATGTTTGTTTGTGTATTTGGCTTATTCTACCACCTCTTATCATTAACTTGTTTTACAGTAACTTTTTGCTTGATTTTCACATTTTCTTCTATAGAATGAAGCCATTATCGTTAAAATTGCAAAAAATGCTTAGAGAAATAGTCTGGGACATTACAAAAATTACTGCATACTTTTTTTTTAAACAAATCATAGGAAATTAAAGTGAACAACACTGCAAAAGTTTACCCTTCAAAAAATCATTTTTTAACATTGCCAAAGTCGCATAAAACAAGTGAAACCTGCAACCTTGAAATTTTCTTGATTTATAATATGTAGTTCTTCTTCAAAATGCTTTAATGAGGTCAAAAATTGGGTTGAAAATTATTTTTTGTTGAATTTTTAGATCGAAGCCTGTCTAGACGCTAGATGGTAAAAAACCATGATTTTATTTTTTTTAACTTTTAGCCTGGTACAAATTTTATTTAAAGTTTAATGGCCGCAAAAAAACGATATTTCAATGAAAAATTAAGTACAGTCAGTTGAAATCAATTTATAGTGTATTAACGTTTAAAATCATACGTTTTCAGTAACTTTTCAAATCTTTCCCTTTTTCACTTTTTGTAATTAGCTTTATAATTGCATTAAGTCAAGTCTGGGTTGGGTTATAGAGCGTCAACTCAGATCGCAATTGTTGGTTGATGTTTACATAATATAACAAATGTATTGGAATGCAATTGAATAATATCCAGCATTACAGCAGTTAAAGCAAAAATAATCTTTGAAAAAATATCCATCGGAAATGAAATCATGTATCGATAATTTTATCTACCCCGGCAGCTGTCAATCATGTCGAGTGACACTTTTTAACTGTCAACTCTTCACCGCTTCTCTAAGATGTGGACTAGCCACCACCGACAACATAATTCATTAAACTGGGGGAAAAACGAGCTGCTCACACCCCGTTTTCGTTGCGGTCAGAACACGGGCATTAATATTGCATGAACTCAAATCGGCCAATTGACCACACTGATAAGAGTCGGGCTCGTGGTAAACCGCTTCTTAAAGCTGCTGCTAAAGTTGGCCCCGCAGACATCAGTCCAGCAGGAAGAGGCCATCAAAGTTGTGGCATGCCTTGCCCTGCAAGTCTTGGGGGCCTCCCCTCGGTTTGATGTGTATCAAACAACATCAATCTCTCATTAACAATGCGTATAAGCGGTAATTTTCTATTAAATCATGGCACGGTAACGGAAAATAGCTGCCAGACTCTGGACGCATAAATTGAAGCCACTGATTAGGCTCATGAAAGGTGAAACTGCGCCAAGACGCAGCACACGCGACACACGTCGCGATGTTTGAGTGAAAGCAGACATTTCCAGAGTATTTTTTTTTTTAATTTTAATTATAAAAAAAATCGAATTTGATAGGAACTTAAAAAATATCTCAAATAGGTGAAAATAGCTGCCTCTCCCCTAGTCACCCAGCCCAGCAGCAATGTAATGAACTCAATATCACCAGCTGAAACTCAAGTCTTGTGGTGGTGAGAGAAAAAAAAAACGGACAAAAAAAGTGAGTCTCTAACGCAACCCACGACGATGACGGCAAAGATGACGGAGACGACGACGGCGGTCGATTGATGACGGGGTTTTTGCGGAACGCCTTCTAATTTGCATACATTTCCTTGTCATTTGCTCCGAGGGATCACTGGCCCACTGCTGGCCGCAAATCTCAAATTATCCGTCACCACCAGTCTGGGCGTCTCGAAAAGACAGGCCTAGCTAGGCATTACAAAACGCTTTTTTTATTTTGCTGGAAAAATAACTAAAAATAACAAAGATTTTAATTTAACTTTTTTATTTAAAAATAGAGATTACTTTCAAATGCCTTTAAAAGTCAGTTTTGACAAACTCCACCAACTCACACAGCAGTTGCCCCAACCCCTCTTCGATTCTCGTGAAACTTTTCTCTAAGGGGTAAATCTAGTCTCTGATCACGAGGCCCCTATGCGGGCTTCGATCTGAAAATTCGCCATAAATCCATTTTCAACCAATTTTTGATCTTTAAAAAGCATTGAAAAAAGAACTCTAAAATTTTTAGAAAATTTGTAGGTTGGAAGTGTGACTTCTTTATGTGACTACGTCAATGTTTTAAAAATGTCATTTTTTCTGAGGTCAATTTAGGATGTGTTTGTTACTAATATTTTCACTATATTATGTGAAAATAAGTATGCAGTCATTTTTGTTGTGTATCAGACAATGCCTCTAAGCATGTTTTTACAATTCAAATGATGATGGTGTTGCTCTGTAGTAGAAAATGGAAAAACAAGCAAAAGATGAAAAAAAAAATGATTGTAAAAACATGAAAAACTAGATAGGCAAAAGGTAATTAAAGGAGGTGGTAGAATAAGCAAAATACTATTAGAAAAAAATGTAAATTAAACAATATAAAAAAAGAAGCATAGTTTTTCGTAGAACAAATGTTGCTCAAAATGTCCTACACAAGGGAAAAATGAAATCTTTTAAAATAGAAATTTGGGCAGTAGAGGGTTAAAACAGTGAATGTATAGAAATTTGGTGAAAAGGGGACTTTGTATTAAATTGAACGCCCGATTCGATGGCACACTCAAAATTCTGAAAAAAAACATATTTTTCATAAAAATAATAAAAAAATAGTTATGAAATCACTGCCAGCTCCCGTTACTCAACTGTCAAAAATTCAAAGACATGCCATTTTATGACTAATTAAATATAATTTTCAAATGTGCAATAACCCAGATAAGTAATTTTCATTTAAATTTTACACAAATGAAAATTTCCTACAAAAATTATACCTGAGTTTCATGGTAGAATAGTTCAAACTTTTTTTGTATCTTTTCGATGAAACTTATCGAACAATCGAAATCGTGATCAGGGACAAAAGTTACCCCCAAAGACAAATTTTCTCCCAAATCGAAGAGCTGTTTGAGATTGCAAAGAATTTCCCGTTTAATAAAGTTTACAAAATTCTAACAAATTTTGTGGATATAAAAGTTTAGTTATCATCCTCAAAATTCAACCTTCCATTGATTTTATCCAAGGAATCCCAAATCAATCACGCCCAAAACACCACTCTGCTGTTCTTGAGAGTAAATCTGCACTTAGTTTCCTCAGAAGAATACAAAATAGAGACTCAGCTGGGACTCATCAACTATAGCAGCAGAAGACAACAGAAACCATCGAGATGGCTTTCCGGTCACGTTTCTGAGAATGATGGCGAAAAAACGGATACCTTCATCATTTTCATTGAAGAAAACGGCCTAGCATTTTTGTGTCATCTGGCCCCGAAACGTGGATGGTGTGAATCACTGCAGGCTGGAGTTTTTGTTTGCTGAAACAGAAGCTGACCCTTGTTATGAATTTGAAACGATGTGGTGATGAGGTTGAGACAGGTGGAATAATACAATCTGTCAGATTGGAGATTTGACAGGTAAGTAAGGATATCTGAGTGAGATTTGTTTATTTCAAGCTTTAATGATGATGAATTATAGTACTTTCCCTTCTGTTGTGATGTATTGATAATATCCATACATTGATTCGGCTAAACAAGTTTAAGTATAATGAGGAAGCTTCAGGCCTTTAACATGTGATGATGATCAATTTTGCGTTCATCCTTCATTGGAAAATAAAAGCAACCACAATTCCTGGCAGGTTTTCGCTCCATACCGCACATTAATTTGGGCGAAAGTAAACATGTTTAAATAATTGTAAGATACAATCAACCTGGCCTTCCCGAAGCTACCTTTTATTTTTCCTTTTGCAGCCTGAAAATTGCCTCCTTCTGCTAAATTGCACCGCAAACGAGCGGAAAACCTTCATTACGTCGAAATATATTACGCACTCTCCTTCCCTTAAATCATTTTCGCAAATTATTGTTGAAAATAAAATATTCAATTATTTCCACATAAAATATTTAGTACCGTACGGAGACCTGCTCCATCACCAGCCCGGGGAAGATCCGGCCCGGACCACGGCGCGAGACACCACTGGGACAATTTAGTGAAACATTATGTGCATAGCCCGAGGGGGGTAAATTATTTTGTTGCCAAGATCTCCGGCGCATCTCCGGCATCCTGACACACGACGGCGGCACGAGATTGGCTTGGAATCGATGCTGGAGGGGGGATGGAGTTGGGCAAGGGGTGCGGACGATGCGGTTATTATCAGCAGCAGAAGGCTTGTCTCTTGGATGCACCGCGGTTTGTGCGAGAAGTTGAGCTGTAGTTCGCAGATGTTGTCATACCAAGGAAAAGGGTTGAAGGTGGGGGAAGCTGGGCAAATTGAGACATTCTTTTGCACCATTGTTGTGTGATTTATACACTTTTTATACAATTTGTTTTTGGTGACGGTTGAAAGCAAGTGGAATATGTTTGCTAATGATTGAATCATTGCATTATTTTGTAACTTTTATCCAGAACTTTATTCATTCGATCCATTAAGAGTTAATAAATTCAACTTCAACAAAATAAACATGAAAAGATGTAGGACTAAGGGCTAAGTTGAAATATGGACCGAATAATTCGTTGAACATTTTCAGGTATGGATGAGGGACAGTTTAATCACAACCTTTTTAGTCTTAAACTTTTATAAGAACTTAAAACAATTTTTTTTAGTTTATATGCAATTGTCTTTGAACTTCTTTTAAAAAGACAAGTTTTTGACATGTATTGCAAAAAAAAAACTTTTTTTCACTACTTCTATGAACTTTACGCTGTTGCATACATGCGAAATTCATCAGAGAATTAATATAAGCTATTTCATACTTTCAGTTAGTTTTTAATTCAGAATCATTTCCTCCAATATATCTTTTGAATTCAATTTTAAAATTCTTGAGAATAAAATTTTAAAATTTGGAATTCTTCTAAAACAAATTTGAAACGATTTAAATTCTTTCAATCAACAAATATAAAAATCTTATAATTCAGTGGCCATCAGCCAAACCTCGTAACCCATATTGAAAATTTTCCTTGGTATCGGGAACAATAAAAAATACAAAAAAATGTTTGAACAGTTAAATCAAAGTTGTATTTCTATAAATTTAATTTAAGCTCAATTTTTTCATTTGATTTACAAATCTAATTAAACAAAAACAAAAACAAAAACAAAAACAAAAACAAAAACAAAAACAAAAACAAAAACAAAAACAAAAACAAAAACAAAAACAAAAACAAAAACAAAAACAAAAACAAAAACAAAAACAAAAACAAAAACAAAAACAAAAACAAAAACAAAAACAAAAACAAAAACAAAAACAAAAACAAAAACAAAAACAAAAACAAAAACAAAAACAAAAACAAAAACAAAAACAAAAACAAAAACAAAAACAAAAACAAAAACAAAAACAAAAACAAAAACAAAAACAAAAACAAAAACAAAAACAAAAACAAAAACAAAAACAAAAACAAAAACAAAAACAAAAACAAAAACAAAAACAAAAACAAAAACAAAAACAAAAACAAAAACAAAAACAAAAACAAAAACAAAACAAAAACAAAAACAAAAACAAAAACAAAAACAAAAACAAAAACAAAAACAAAAACAAAAACAAAAACAAAAACAAAAACAAAAACAAAAACAAAAACAAAAACAAAAACAAAAACAAAAACAAAAACAAAAACAAAAACAAAAACAAAAACAAAAAACAAAAAACAAAAACAAAAACAAAAACAAAAACAAAAACAAAAACAAAAACAAAAACAAAAACAAAAACAAAAACAAAAACAAAAACAAAAACAAAAACAAAAACAAAAACAAAAACAAAAACAAAAACAAAAACAAAAACAAAAACAAAAACAAAAACAAAAACAAAAACAAAAACAAAAACAAAAACCAAAACAAAAACAAAAACAAAAACAAAAACAAAAACAAAAACAAAAACAAAAACAAAAACAAAAACAAAAACAAAAACAAAAACAAAAAACAAAAACAAAAACAAAAACAAAAACCAAAACAAAAACAAAAACAAAAACAAAAACAAAAACAAAAACAAAAACAAAAACAAAAACAAAAACAAAAACAAAAACAAAAACAAAAACAAAAACAAAAACAAAAACAAAAACAAAAACAAAAACAAAAACAAAAACAAAAACAAAAACAAAAACAAAAACAAAAACAAAAACAAAAACAAAAACAAAAACAAAAACAAAAACAAAAACAAAAACAAACTTTCTGACTTCTGACTGTTTTTTTTACAAAATAAGGATTTGGAAGAATCATCAACTCTTAATCTTTTATTGAGCTTCTCATATTTTTGGTGTTTTGCCTTCCTCACCTCACTGAGGTAAGGCTATATAATCGCTCGAAAATTGAACTTCTTAAATATACTTTCTAGATATTCCTTTACGTATACCTATCGATTCAGAATCAAATTCTGAACAAATGTCTGTGGGGATGTGTGTAGACATGATTTTTTATCCACACGATTTTCTCAGAACAGGCTGAACCGATTTTGACCGGGTCAGCTTTATTCGATTCGTTTTAGGGTCCCATTAGACCCTATTAAAATTTATTCTGTTTAGTAAAGTAATTAAGAAGTTATGCTAATAAAAAAATATTTGTATCTACAATTTTTTTTTGCATAACCTCAAAAGGCCGGGTCTTTTTGTTTACGTGCGAGAGTCGCGCCTCGAGAGCCTGGATCTTATTAGAGAACGGACATCTCAAACCAAAAGTACCAATCGAAGCACGAGAACTGTCAAACGGAGGTACCAATCGAGCAAAATCCTTTGTCTTATGCTCGTTTGGTACCTTCGTTTGACAGTTCTCGTGCTTCGATTGGTACTTTTGGTTTGAGAGGTCCGTTCTCTAATAAGATCCAGGCTCTCTAGTCGCGCCAGATGCGAAACGCCCGGTTGCCACATTGCTTCAAATGAAAGTCTGCATGTTTTCTGGAAAAGTCTGTATCAAGTATAAATATATTTTTTTCATAAACTTATTTTCATTTTTACTTTGTAAATATGAGGAAGGCACCAACCACCTAATGGTGGATTAAGAAATGTTTTGATTTATAATGTTATATTTTTTGGGGAGATTTGTTCATTTAAATTCAAAAATGTTCTGGCTTTGCGAAATAGAAAGCACATTACAAATTTTTGAATGATACTTGTCAATTTGGAATATTGAAGGCTTTTTTTATATTTGGTCTTTTTTTTGTTATAATATCAATTTAATAGTAGTTTTCCCCAATTCTCCTACCCCAGAAAACGCTCCTTTTTCCTCACCAAGATCTGGTGTGTTTACTTGAAGCTGGAGTGCGCTGATGCTGCATCGCGCTTCAGCAACATCAACATAATCATATTGTGATATGTCCGTTGCTGGTGGGGCCAACAACGGATCTTCCTTGCACGATGTCGTACGTACTCGTCGTTGTCGTCGACGCCGCCGCCGTCCCTCGGAACAAACAAGCCTTCTCTGCTGCCTCAAACAGCCTGACACGACGAGGACAGCTATCGATCTCGGGTGACGTGAGATTGCTCCCAGCGCTCAGGGTCTGGTGCAGCTTTATGTTGATTAGATATTAATTTAATAATACCACACTTTCCCTCGTATCCATCACGGAGGAGTGCCAACAGCGTTCCTTAAGTGGGCAGATTGCCGCCAAAAGGTGAAACTTTCTAGGTTTCATGATGCAAAATGCAGTGCTGCATTTCGCAGCAAAAAAATCGTGATGAGGAAAATCTATAATCATGTTTAACTTCAACAATCTTAGAACTCATCAAACGGCCTTACGCATCTATGGTTTTTTTTTAATTTTCTAAAATCTATAGCCTCCAGCAAAACATACTCCAGATCAGTTTACCAAACTTTGCTGAACAAATTAAGAAAATTCCCAGCTCTCATCCCGAGCACAAGTGGTTCCTGAAAACGATTCACGCTCCAATTCCCCAAAGTGTGTGTGTTTAAGGCTAAATCGGGCTTACATCAAACTGAAGTTTTCCTGGACTTGCCAAGATTGAAGCATTTAAGCCTTCTCCGCCCAAACCACAAGCAGCTACTTCTTCCTGTGAGATCCCAACCCTGCCGACCCTTGTCCAATTCAGTGTGATAGAGATGGGTATCGTTTCTCCTTTCATTGAGTCCGAGGACTAGGCGCTTGAAAAGACGCTCAACTGTGTAGCATCCAGAGAGCCGCAAGACAAACGAAAAACACTTTTCTTCTGCACAGCTCTGAATGGACCCTTTCTCCGTTTGTACGTGCGTGCTCGCCTTTGAAAACTGTCAACAGATGGGACTAGAGTGCGGAGTGGGTTCTGTTTGGAGCGAATAAAGTGACTGACACTTGAGCCAAAGGAACTGTCCGAGTGAGTTGATGAACTGAGATGGAGCTTTCCTCGGAATAGCTCACACACTAGAGAATTCTTAACCTAGGGTACTTAAAGTTTTTTGTTTGAGTTCGATTTTATTCTTAAAATCATTGAAAAAATTGTTCAAAATACACTCTGATTTTATACAATGTTTGAATTTATTGTTGAGATAATCAATAATATCTTTCATCAATTATGTTGCTATACAATTTATTTTTCAAATGATGTAAATCTGAGGATTCCGCAATACAAATATTCTCGTTTTTTAACTGTTCTAGATCCAATAAGAAGCATCCGCCAACACTGTGTTGTACTGCTTTCATCGCATCTTAAAATAGTCTTATTTATTTTTTTCTCACTTTCACCATAGCCACCAAAACCTCATTATTTGTGCTCTCCAAACGCGAATCTCGTTAGTTCGCACGATAAATCTTTCATCTCGGAATTTCAACGTCAAAGGACAGCGTAACGAACCACGCGTCCCCACACCCTTCAGAAAGTGGTCCTCAAGATAGGTTCCGTCCGTCCGTTGGTCCCATGGCAGCGCGTCGTTGGGGACGCCGGCCGGGAGCAACGCTGGGATAATTAAATTAATTACGATCATATCACACGCTTTTGCGCGAGCACTTTTCCCATCCATCTTGGAGCTGGACGACCCGCTTGGTTCACGCAATTCTTTAATCTGTGAACATCGGAACCCCGTGAGCTTCAACGGTTTCGTCCGGCCAACCGAAGAAGGAGCAACGCTGGATGGGTGCTGCTGTTGCTGGGAGGACGACGACGCCGATGATAAGTTGTAAATGGTTGAGCCGTCAGTTTGTACCTACTTTGCGTTGCCGCCACCTCGCTCTGAGCTGCCGTGTATCTGGTGGAATGCTTCGCGCTGATGGGGTGTTGGGAGAATGGAACAGTAGGTTGCAAGTAGGGCATAACTGAGTCAAAATACCTCTAAGATTAAATTTTGACATTCAGATTAAATTTTGACAATAAATTTTCAACTGTTCAACTATTGCATATTGCAATCACTGCCCCCAATGTTATATGAAACATCAGAACGAACTCTTAACAAATTTTAAATAATAAGCAAGCGCAATAAAAAAAACTAGGGCTGCGGAGTCGGGTAATATTTCAAGCAACTCCGACTCCGACTCTGACTCCGGCTTTCTGAGTTAAGCCGACTCCGACTCCGACTCCGGCTCCAGCTTTCTACAATTGGTGACTCCGACTTCGACTCCAGCTTTCCACAACTTGTTGACTCCAACTCCGACTCAGACTCCGACACCTAATCTGTATTTAAAATATTTTGAAAATTTGAATTAATCACATCACTTACATTTCAGTTCACACTTGCACGAATACTGTAAACCGGGGTGACATTTATGTTCGGTGTTTTGCAAAATAATAAGTACGAATTATTTATACAAAAACAGTGGTATACAATATTGTTTAGATCACCGGAAGTCAATTATAATTATTTGCTTATATTGGCAATTTGCGGCGAGAAATATTAAGCTAATCTAGGACAGAAAGAGGAGAGACAGGAGTCGTCCCATAGATGACGAAACACGAAAAGAAATTATCGTGTGTCAACTATGTGTGACATTCTCCGACACCTTGGCGTCATCCATAAAGTACGTCACGCTCTAGGGGGGAGGGGGGGATGTCGCAAGTGTGACAAAGTGTGACAAGGGGGAGAGGGGGGGGGGGTACGTGAAACTGTGACGTCACGCTAGACAATTTCTTGAATACTAAAAATTCAGTCTTAAAAAATTGTTATAAAAAAACTTTAATGTTTGATAAACTTTACTCATAAATAAACACGATTCAAGGCATTAAGAAACAGAGTTTTTGATGATAGATTTAATATGCTTAAATCATAAGATTTCAAAAAAAACTATTGATAATGATTTCTACAACATTCAAAAAAAGTCCAAATACACCTGTAAAAATTCAAAACTTTCTCGATTGAACCTTGAATTTGAAAATAATCCAAATAATCAAGCTTAAATTGTACAAAAAACAAGATGGTAAGGAGGGGGGGGGGGGGGTCCGACAAAACGTGACATACTTTTCGAGGGGGGGTCGGAGCAAGTGTGACAAAGTGTGACAAAGGGGGGAGGGGGGGTTAATTTTGGCCGATTTTAGCGTGACATACTTTATGGATGACGCCCTTCTGTGTCGGTTAATGGAAGACCCCTAAAAAGATAGTTAAACCAAATATTACACTTAGAATGAATGACCCTTAGCTTCTTCACCTCTTTTTTTCACCTTTTTTTATAACTGCCAGCGCCCTGTCTGGATCTATCCACCATGTGACAAAAGGTTTGAAAAAACTTTTGTCGCGATCTTCAATTCTGTCTCTCCTTCTTCTATCCTAGGATAGCTCAATATTTCTCGCCGCAAATTGCCAATATAAGCAAATAATTATAAACAGTGCACAGTGGGGCCAAACCCGCTGCTAATCCCATGAAATTGATTACGAGAAAGGCCGCAGGTTTTTAGATCCCAAAAAAAGTGATCTTTATGTAAAAAAACCTGATAAATCGAATGGCGATGACCCCATCCACCGGAGACCACGGGAACAGGTCCATTTTGCCCCTTTTCCCCCTAAAAATCAATTTTCTTATAATATTTGATCTGTACAGAAAAAGGCCGCAGGTTTTTTGACCTCAAAAATAGTGTTCTATACGTAAAAAATCCTGATGAATCGAATGGTGATGACCCCATCCACCGGAGACCACGGGAACAGGTCCATTTTGCCCCTTTTTCCCCTAATAATCAATTTTCTTAAACTATTTGATCTGTACAGAAAAAGGCCGCAGGTTTGTTGACCTCAAAAATAGTGTTCTATACGTAAAAAAGCCTGATGAATCGAATAATATTTGTACCAGCCTAAAATAAAATAATGCATTTAAGAATTTAAGAATTTAAGAATTTAAGAATTTAAGAATTTAAGAATTTAAGAATTTGAGAATTTAAGAATTTAAGAATTTAAGAATTTAAGAATTTAAGAATTTAAGAATTTAAGAATTTAAGAATTTAAGAATTTAAGAATTTAAGAATTTAAGAATTTAAGAATTTAAGAATTTAAGAATTTAAGAATTTAAGAATTTAAGAATTTAAGAATTTAAGAATTTAAGAATTTAAGAATTTAAGAATTTAAGAATTTAAGAATTTAAGAATTTAAGAATTTAAGAATTTAAGAATTTAAGAATTTAAGAATTTAAGAATTTAAGAATTTAAGAATTTAAGAATTTAAGAATTTAAGAATTTAAGAATTTAAGAATTTAAGAATTTAAGAATTTAAGAATTTAAGAATTTAAGAATTTAAGAATTTAAGAATTTAAGAATTTAAGGGTGCACAGCAACGAAGGAAGTTGTTGTCTTCTTATTCCAAAATTATCAAACTTACGGACCCAATCCTGCAACAATGTGATTGTAAAAATAGTCAAACTTTGTTGTAAATTACTTTGTGGACAGTACTTTAGGGGATGAATTAAAATATATTTCGATAGCACCCGAAGTTTTGAAGATACTTAAATGTCTGTAACAAAAATCTGGGTGCAAAAGTTCTGGTTGATGTGTACCGTTAAGAATTTAAGAATTTAAGATTTTTTGTTGATTTTTAGGGAAAAAGGGGCAAAATGGACCTGTTCCCGTGGTCTCCGGTGGATGGGGTCATCACCATTCGATTCATCTGGCTTTTTTACGTATAGAACACTATTTTTGAGGTCAACAAACCTGCGGCCTTTTTCTGTACAGATCAAATAGTATAAGAAAATTGATTTTTAGGGGAAAAATGGGCAAAATGGACCTGTTCCCGTGGTCTCCGGTGGATGGGGTCATCACCATTCGATTCATCAGGCCTTTTTACGTATAGAACACTATTTTTGAGGTCAAAAAACCTGCGGCCTTTTTCTGAACAGATCAAATAGTATATGAAAATTGATTTTTAGGGGAAAAGGGGCAAAATGGACCTGTTCCCGTGGTCTCCGGTGGATGGGGTCATCACCATTCGATTCATCTGGCTTTTTTACGTATAGAACACTATTTTTGAGGTCAAAAAACCTGCGGCCTTTTTCTGTACAGATCAAATAGTATAAGAAAATTGATTTTTAGGGGAAAAAGGGGCAAAATGGACCTGTTCCCGTGGTCTCCGGTGGATGGGGTCATCACCATTCGATTCATCAGGCCTTTTTACGTATAGAACAATATTTTTGAGGTCAAAAAACCTGCGGCCTTTTTCTGAACAGATCAAATAGTATATGAAAATTGATTTTTAGGGGAAAAGGGGCAAAATGGACCTGTTCCCGTGGTCTCCGGTGGATGGGGTCATCACCATTCGATTCATCTGGCTTTTTTACGTATAGAACACTATTTTTGAGGTCAAAAAACCTGCGGCCTTTTTCTGTACAGATCAAATAGTTTAAGAAAATTGATTTTTAGGGGAAAAAGGGGCAAAATGGACCTGTTCCCGTGGTCTCCGGTGGATGGGGTCATCGCCATTCGATTTATCAGGTTTTTTTACATAAAGATCACTTTTTTTGGGATCTAAAAACCTGCGGCCTTTCTCGTAATCAATTTCATGGGATTAGCAGCGGGTTTGGCCCCACTGTGCAGTGGTATGGGACCATACTAAGCTTGGTAGATAAGTGTTCGTTGTTCTATGTTACATGTTTTCAGCGTTATTGAAACAAAAATAAAAAATATCTTCACATTTAAACGCATTTTCATTACAACAATTTTCTAAGTTAATTTGAGTTCTGTTGTTCAAAAAATTAGAACTCTTTATTTATTTATTTCATTTTTTTTAGTTTATAAGCTAGCTTTTTGGCTAAAATTTTAAAGAAACACAGTAACTATCAAAGGTACCCTTGTTTTGAAATAAATAATTTTCAAAGTAACTATTTTTTAAAGCTCTTTTGAATTTATTTGAGAAGACGTACATGGTCATTGTGTGATCCAGCCCAATATACACTTTAAACATATAAATCATGAGGAAATTCAATATTTGAAAAACAAATTAAAACTATATCAATTATATCACCACGATTTAAGGTATGTAAAAAAATATACTTGTTCAACGATATTGTTTAAGGATCCACTACACGCGACTCCGACTCTGAATCCGACTCCAGGTCCCCAAAAAAATCCGACTCCACCGACTACGGCTCTGACTCCGACTCCGACTCCACAGCCCTGAAAAATACAAACGCGCCAAGCCTTTTGACGTTTGAATTTTGAAGGCTGAAGAAATCCGAGCGAGAAGCGAAGACAAATAAAGAACAAAAAGGTGGTCACCAACACCAAAAGCAGCGCCTGTGATGCAAGGAAATTTTCTCTATAGTAAATGCTACTTTTCGTGAGAGAGTTCGCTTAATAAACAACACAATTAGCAGCACTAAGCAGACCCAAAAGAGCGATGGAAGAAAAAAAAACTAAGCTGAAAATAGGAAAATGGGCGTGGCCCAATGCTTTCTCGACTGATTAGAATACATTCGGAAAATTTATTTGTTAAATGCTTGTAAAAGGAATAGAAAAATGTTTAGTAAAAGAGCAATTCTCTACAAAATCGGTATTTTTTCTTAAATTTTATTTTTTGTATTTTTTAATCCGACTGAAACTTTTTTGGTGCCTTCGGTATACCCAAAGAAGCAATTTTGCATCATAAGTTTGTCCATATAATTTTCCATACAAATTTGGCAGCTGGCCATACAAAAGTGATGTATGAAAATTCAAAAATCTCTATCTTTTGAAGGAATTTTTTGATCGATTTGGTGTCTTCGGCAAAGTTGTAGGTATGGATATGGACTACACTGGAAAAAAATAATACACGGTAAAAAAAATTTGGTGATTTTTTTATTTAACTTTTTATCACTAAAACTTGATTTACAAAAAAACACTATTTTTAATTTTTTTTATTTTTTGATATGTTTTAGAGGACATAAAATGCCAACTTTTCAGAAATTTCCAGGTTGTGCAAAAAATCATTGACCGAGTTATGAATTTTTTAATCAATACTGATTTTTTTAAAAAATCGAAATTTTGGTCGCAAAAATTTTTCAACTTCATTTTTCGATGTAAAATCAAATTTGCAATCAAAAAGTACATTAGTGAATTTTTGATAAAGTGCACCATTTTCAAGTTATAGCCATATTTAAGTGACTTTTTTGAAAATAGTCGCAGTTTTTCATTTTTTAAAATTAGTGCACATGTTTGCCCAGTTTTGAAAAAAATATTTTTGCAATTCCATCGTGAAACTACTAACTTTTCCTGTCATTCTTGAACAACGAAATAGCCTACTTTTCTGTACCAAAAATAACAGAATCGAATAGTAACACTTTTCAAAATAAATGCTGAAAAGTTCTACTTTTCAGCACTGAAATGAGTGCTGAAAAGTTGAACTTTTCAGCACTTGTTTCGAAAAGTAACACTTTTCAACATTTTTTGATTTAAACGATTTATTGACAAAATACATGAAAATTCGACTTAAAATTTCACTCAATAGGTGTTATTTGAAATTGCAAAAAATGTTGTATGGAACTCGTTGCAAAACTTGATTTTTTCAGCACTCGTCGTATTTATCCAACTCGGTGAACCTCGTTGGATAAATGTACGACTCGTGCTGAAAAAGTCATCTTTTTGCAACTTGTTGCATAAACTACTATTTTGAATAGCTGAGAAAATTCTCTATATTTTGCTTCTTCAGACTTTGTTGATACGACCCTTAGTTGCTGAGATATTGCAATGCAGAGGTTTAAAAACAGGAAAATTGATGTTTTCTAAGTCTCACTCAAACAACCAACCATTTTCTATCGTCAATATCTCAGCAACAAATGGTCCGATTTTCAATGTTAATGTATGAAACATTTGTAAAATTTTCCGATCTTTTCGAAAAAAATATTTTCAAAATTTTCATATCAAGACTAACATTTCAAAAAGACCAAACATTCAATATTACGCGCTTTTGATATGTTAGTCTTGAATTTAAATTTTTAAAAATATTTTTTTCGAAAAGATCGGAAAATTTCACGAATGTTTCATATTTTAACATTGTAAATCGGACCATTAGTTGCTGAGATATCGACATTAGAAAATGGTGGGTTGTTTGGGTGAGACTTAGAAAACATCAATTTTCCTGTTTTTAAACCTTTGCATGGCAATTTCTCAGCAACTAAGGGTCGTATCAACAAAGTCCGAAAAAGCAAAATATAGAGAATTTTCTCAGCTTTTCAAAAATATTTTTTTCAAAACTGGGCAAACATGTGCACTAATTTTAAAAAATGAAAAACTGCGACTATTTTCAAAAAAGTCACTTAAATATGGCTATAACTTGAAAACGATGCACTTTATCAAAATTTCACTAATGTACTTTTTGATTGCAAATTTGATTTTACATCGAAAAATGAAGTTGAAAAATTTTTACGACCAAAATTTCGATTTTTTGAAAAAATCAGTATTGATTAAAAAATTCATAACTCGGTCAATGATTTTTTGCACAACCTGGAAATTTCTGAAAAGTTGGCATTTTATGTCCTCTAAAACATATCAAAAAATAAAAAAAATTAAAAATAGTGTTTTTTTGTAAATCAAGTTTTAGTGATAAAAAGTTAAATAAAAAAATCACCAAATTTTTTTTACCGTGTATTATTTTTTTCCAGTGTAGTCCATATCCATACCTACAACTTTGCCGAAGACACCAAATCGATCAAAAAATTCCTTCAAAAGATACAGATTTTTGATTTTTCATACATCATTTTTGTATGGACAGCTGCCAAATTTGTATGGAAAATGATATGGACAAACTAATGATGCAAAATGGCTTCTTTGGGCATACCGAAGGCACCAAAAAAGTTTCAGTCGGATTAAAAAATACAAAAAAAATCGAATGACCGAAATCCTAGAGAACTGCTCTTTTTTGAAAATAGTCGGAGTTTTTCATTTTTTAAAATTAGTTTACATGTTGGCCAAATTTGAAAAAAATATTTCTGCAATCAAAAAGTACTTTAGTCAAATTTTGATAAAGTGCGCCGTTTTCAAGCTAAATCCATTTTTAGGCGATTTTTTTTAAAAAGTCGTAGTCTTTCATTTTTTTTAATTTAGTTTACATGTTTGCCCACATTTGAAAAAAATATTTTTGAAGAGCTGAGAAAATTCTCTATATTTTGCATTTTTGAACTTTGTTGATACGACCCTTAGTTGCTGAGATATTGCCATGCAAAGGTTTAAAAACAGGAAAATTGATGTTTTCTAAGTCCCACCCAAATAACACACAATTTTCTAATGTCGATATCTCAACAACTATTGGTCCGATTTTTAATGTTAAAACATGAAACATTCGGGAAATTTTCCGATCTTTTCGAAAAAAATACTTTCAAAATTTTTAAACCAAGACTAACAATTTAAAAAGCATAATAATGATTGTTAGCTTTTTTGAAATGTTAGTCTAGGTTTATAAAAATTTAAATTATTTTTTTTCGAAAAGATTGGAAAATTTCACGAATGTTTCATATTTTAACATTGAAAATCGGACCATTATTTGCTGAAATATCGGCATTAGAAAATGGTATGTTATTTGGGTGGGACTTAAAAAACATCAATTTTCCTGTTTTTAAACCTTTGCATGGCAATATCTCAGCAACTACGGGTCGTATCAACAAAGTTCAAAAATGCAAAAATATAGAGAATTTTCTCAGCTCTTCAAAAATATTTTTTTCAAATGTGGGCAAACATGTAAACTAAATTAAAAAAAATGAAAGACTTCGACTATTTAAAAAAAAATCGCCTAAAAATTGATTTAACTTGAAAACGGCGCACTTTATCAAAATTTGACTAAAATACTTTTTGATTGCAAAATTGATTTTACATCGAAAAATTAAGTTAAAAAATGTTTGCGACCAATTTTTCGATTTTTTGAAAAAATCAGTATTGATTCAAAAATTGAAAACTCGCTCAAAGATTTTTTGCACAACCTGGAAATTTCTGAAAAGTTGGCATTTGATGTCCTCTAAAACATATCAAAAAAAAAAATAGTTTTTTTTTGCAAATCAAGTTTTAGTGACAAAAAGTTAAATAAAAAATCACCAAAAGTTTTTTTCGTGTATCATTTTTTCAATGTAGTCCAAATCCATACCTACAACTTTGCCGAAGACACCAAATCGATATAAAAATTCCTTCAAAAGATACAGATTTTGAATTTTCATAAATCATTTTTGTATGTTCAGCTGCCAAATTTGTATGGAAAAGTATATGGACAAACTAATGATGCAAAATGGCTTCTTTGGGCATACCGAAGGCACCAAAAAAATTTCAGTTGGATTAAAAAATACAAAAAAAAATCGAATGACTGAAATCTGAGAGAACTGCTCAAAGTGAAAATAAACAGAAATGTTCACAAAAAGTAGCTCAACTCGTTGGTGTACTTGGGTTATTAAATGAACACTCCAGATTACCCAGCATCATTCAAACACGATCGCTTATTAGGCTTTAAATTCCTTCCCCTACATTTTCCTGTGATATTCATGTTTCAAAATTTTTCTTTTAGATTTACAAAATTCTGTTTACTGTTTTATTAAAAATAATGAATAACTCAAACTTTTTATATCGAGTTTTTCTTTTTTTTTCGATCGCTGTGCCAAATACCGTTCCGAGGCAAGACGCTGTTAAGCTGCGAGGTAAAAGTGAGAAAAAAACCGTACAAAATAAACAGAACACTTCTAACGACCTGAATTTTCACCAGTATGTGATTGTGTGTGTGTTGGCGAAATTTTTCCATCCCCCACCAACTGCCGGTTCACAGCAACAGTGCTCTGGTACAAGCAGCCAAAGCAGTAGCAGATGACATGTCACGGCAAAGTAGCTGGCATCAACAAGCACCACACGGACGGTGACGATGGAGAGCGCAAGAGGAAATAAAAAATCAACAAACGCAGCATCGTTATACGCAGCAGAACGGCCGCGAGCAGCTCTCGCGGATGGGCCACGTTCCAAGGTAACAAGCAAGACCAGAGCACCGACGACGGGAAACACCTGTTCTCTGGAGGTATTTTTCACCAACAACAGCAGCAGCAGCAGTGACTGTACGCAGGGTACAGTTGATCAACGGTGAACGATAGAGGAGCAGAACTGATTGTGCACCGTTTAAAAAAATCAAATCAATTTATAAAAAATATGGTATTTAAAAAAATCCAAACCAATAAAAAAATTTCAAGAAATAAAATTTATCAACATGAATATTTTACGGTGCAATATGGTGTGGAATATTTGCTCAAGTGTCCCGTTCCGGTCGCAAATTGTTTTTTCGCGGAACTCATCAAAACATAAAGCCAAGCGCGATGCTAATGATGGCAGGAAAAAGGATCGCGTGAAAACTGTTGGGAAACGGCTTAAGGCGACGGAAGGATTTTTCGAATGGGATTACGAATTGGGAGGAGCAGGAAAAAAGGTCAAATTAACTTACTTACGTTTGACGAGGAGGTGACGAAAGGAAAATTTCATTCATTAGCAGATTAAAAGCCCTTTCACGCAGTAATCGTGACTAATAAATTGAATGACAAGTTTTCGCTTACTCTGAGTCTTATTATTCATGTTCATTTTTTTAAGAGGTTTACATTAGTTGATTCAAATACATAAATGAAATAAAAAATTATAAAAATACGCGACTCTCTAGCTGTTTTGTATAGTTTTTGCTTCAATCTTTTGAATCAATACATTTTCCATATTTCGACGTCGTCGTGCTATCATGTCGCACCCGCCATTTTGACGTTCCGAGAAAAACGCATTTTAATGGTTGACCTTGAATATACAAAAACGAGAGCACGCAATGTAAACAATAACAAACACGTTTTGTTTGGCTGACCATTCTGTGCATTGTCCCAAAGTTTGGTTGAAGTTGGTTGCTGGAGTCCCGAGTTATGATTACAAATGTTTACGGTAGTCTAGCTTGTACGTGCGACAAACGCATCCTGACTTTCCTGGCCTGAAATCCCTTTGTCCTTTTGTCGCACTTACATCAATTTTCATGGAGTGACAAGATAGCACGACAAGATTGAAACTACTTTCATATATAAAGTGACAAAAATGCACGGAGTTTTTTCGATTTTTGTTGAATATCTCAGGATTGAAATCGAATTTTGGGGATCTGTGAAGGTCAAAAGGTGAGGCATTGTGAGCTGCACAATATGGCGTTCTTAACTCAATTTGGCCCAAAATGCACGTACGACAAGTTAGCACGATGGCGACGATTTTGTGATTGTAGTTTTATCTTGTCGCACGTCGCTATCTGACATGCTATCTTGTCGCACATCACTTTTAATTTTTGACCTTGAATAAACAAACTCTAAAGCACGCAATGTAAACAATAAAACACACTTTTTGTTTGGTTGACCACTCTGTGTATTGTCCCGAAGTTTCATTCAATTTGGTTACCGGAATCCCAAACTATAATTACAAATGTTTACGGTAGTCGGGTTTGTACGTGTGTCAAACGCGTCCTGACCTGAAATCTCTTTGGCCAGTTGTCGCACTTACATTCAAATTCTGACATAAAAGATGTACTCCTTCCCAGATGTAATATTACCATGTTTTTTTTGTGTTTTTATTGAATATTTCAGAATTGAAATCGAATTTTGGGAATCTCTGCAGGTCAAAAGGTGAGGCATTGTGAGCTGCACAAAATAGCGTTCTTAACTCAATTTTGCCCAAAATGCACGTACGACAAGTTAGCGCGACAGCGACTATATTACTGTGCGACCTTTTTTTACATCAAGAAAGGGGATTAGTGCATCCAAGTTTGGTCCAAATCGGTGAGGGTCAAGTCCAAATGAGTGCTCAGATTTCATGGAAAATCTTAAAAAGACTTTTTTATCATTTTACTAATTTTTAGGTAAGAGAGCATGTTTTATTAGTAAATTAATTGATATTTAGCTTTTTTTAAGTAACACAACTGTCATCAAATGTAAAGCATTTTTGGATACCTTTTTTTCCTTTTTTGTTCCTAAGTCTTGAAATTTCGTGGCTTGTCATTTGAAATTTTGCTTTTTTATGCGACAAAAGTAATTTGTTTGGGTGTATGCTGTGATTAGAGGGTGACGAGCGGGAATTGCCGGGAAATCGACCATTTTTGACCTCTCGATTCCCGGGAATTTCGGTTGAGATTCCCGGGAAATTTTAAACTTGTAAATATTGAAACAAAATTATGTAAACTAATCAGAAAAAAAAACAAAAAAAAAATCAAAATTGTTTAGAACATTGAATGCCCAATGATCGATGTTCAAGTTCCAATAACCAATACTTCTCTAATCTTATTCAGAAAGTGTTATTTTTAACATGTCAAAAGTTGCAATAACTCAAATTGAGAGATGCCAAAACAAATGTGGACCCCAAGATTTACTTTAAAAAATATTCAGCAGTTACATTCCAGATATGAAATCAAATAATTATTTTCAATTTTTTTATTATTTCTAAGAGGGATGATTTTTTGTAAACATTTGGGTTTTCCTGATAACTGTTAATATTTCTGCTATGAATATATACAGTTGCCCTAAAAATTACAACAGAAAAAAACAGTTTAATTTGTTATTTTGAGACGTTGTTTATCATATTGCTAAATTCTTGATACTGGGAAATTATATATTAACTAATTAGTTATTTTCTTTACAAAAATCTAAAATCAAGTTTGTGCAAATTTTGAAAAATCACTCAATGCGAATAAAGATTCGTAAATATTTTAAACTGCAAATTTTGAGTCTTAAAAAGCTCAATAAATATTTTGTATTTGCAGATTCTGAAAAAAAAATCAAAGGGTTTTGTATAGTCCCTCAACGTTTCAAAGAATTAATAGTCACCCCCTAGCCTTCATTAAAAACAAACAAATTTATTACTTTTCATTTTAAATTTTTGGTACTGTTGGCACTGTTGGCATAGTAAAAAAACTCCGAGGAAATGTCCAAATTCAACTCTAGATTCCGGGAAATAGAAAATCTCGAGAATCGTCTTCCCCTTGCTGTGATAAAAAAAAACGTCTTTTAAAACATTTTGATATTTCATCTGCATTTAGTTCAAAGTTTTTGTTCTCCGGTGTACCAACTGCCAACATTTCTATTCGTTCAAAGGAAATTTCCATACTTTGCAACAGTAAGGAACAGGGTTGAAATTGGACCACTTTCACCGTTCACCTGGAATGCCAAGAATTTTCGTCAATGAACTCGGCGGAAATGTTTCAAATTTTTCAACTTGACACAGTAAATGGAGCAGCAAATATCAACGCAGCAGCGGATTCTGGGACTACAATGTTCCATCACTCCACACTTCTGCGAATCTTAAAGGCGTCACTGCGCTGGATGCTCTCATCTGTGGCCATCCGCGCTAAAAATAAGATCTACGTGTAAACAGTCTTGACATTAAACACGGCTTTAAAGTTACGAGCAGAAAACGTTTCATCTCGTTTTTTTCTCGGTTGATCGGGCGCAGAGACATTACACCCACCAACCCTTGCTTCTACCCCACTTTGCCATTGCCGACTTCTTTGGGTGGTGGGTTTGTGGGGAGTTGGAGTTATTATCTAACGTTAAACAAGAAGCGCGATTTATATTCATGTTGGCGGATGTAATGAGAGCAAAACCAGTTTGTGAGATGATTACCAGAGTTAATTATGATCTGCGAGATAAGGCATGATAATGGGCGCTTTCTGATGTCGTGACGTGGAGTTTTTCAAGCGAAGGCGGTAAGAAGGGGAACGCGGTTTGATGGATAAGAGAGTTGTTAAGACCACTGAGTACGCTGCTACCGATACTGTTTGTGGCTTCGATGAGATCTGCTGGGAGATCCAAACAATGATAATACCATCCATTTTCATATATTTTTAATGTCTTCATTAAATCTGTCATTTTTGGTTAGTAATCATTTCATATTTAGAGGAAAAACACAAACACTTTATTTCACGAGACAAATTTAAAGCTTCAACTCGATCTCACGTTTCCACGCTTCCTAGAACGTTAAATTAAAATGTCACTCAGACCTTCGTTTCGGCAAATCATCTCATAACACCACACTTTGTCATCCCAAATGCCCCTGAAGGTTCGTATCATCGTCCATGCGGCTTTAAAGCGTCCTCAAACAAAGAACCGAGCTTTTTACCGCCGCCGGGTTCAGGTGAACTTTCCAATATAGAGCTTTTCCGCCGGTCATGGCGCGCCAACACGTGTGCCTCGCTGCTGTCGCGATTTGATGAGGGTAAGAGCTCGAGTGCCCACCACCATAAGTAGCCGTTTATCCTTGTTGTGGGCATATTTAAGCCCGGTTGAGCCGGGATCGGTCCGTGCGTGGGCGGGTGCGTAGAGCGGCACTTCAATTATTTACTGCCGGGCAGGATGACCATTCCGTGTGGACTATTCCGGAAGGATCCGAAATGTTTTCATTTGTGGAGAATTAAATTTTGAAGGGTGTGTGGATACGTTATTGTTTATTAATATGCAGGATTTTAAATTTGCCTTTGCCATTTGGGAATAACCTTTTGAACAGTGATGATGTCTTAATTGAATGAAAACAAAATGTGAATACATTCTGGAAATCACAATGATAACAGGGAATTGAAACAACAAATTAAACGATTACTCCGGAACCACACACTTCGCTCGATGATATTTCTGATATGGAACTTTCTGAAACAATTCCAGCCTACACTAATCTGGGAAGATAATTTAGAGTGAAAGTTTCGGGGAAAATTTGCTTCCCAGATGATGTTTCGGTTGTAGACCTATTTTGAGGCAGGCGTATTCAGTTCCGGAGATAAAACTTTGTTTGCGTTCAGCACAAGTGTTTCCCGAAAAACTCCTGCTGCAGTACTGCCTGTACCAGGAATTCCCCCTAAACAAAACTCAGATTCAATCTCAGCACCCTTCCCATATTACACTCAGAGTCTATTAAAAACTTCGTTCTGCTCGAGTTGGTATCTGCCACTGGCAGATCCGGAAAGCCTCCGAATCGAGCAAATATTTTGGTTCCCATGCGTTTCCGGTAATTTATTCAAGGACTACACGCGAGTTTTGCGGGATAATGATGCTGGAGCTTCATAATCTCCAAATTTTCCCTAAAAAGGAACAACTTTAACTTACGCAGGCAAAATCAAAATCACGGCTACGCAAGCGATCCAACTTTTACGTCGTGACAAAACTTCCCAAAAAGCGGTGGTAATACCCCCGGAAAAACATCCGCCCTACACACACGATTAAGGGAAGGAAACAGTTTGGGTAAAGTTACACCTGTGACGATGATAATGGTGTAATGGGGTAGAAAAGTTGATATAAACATTTGGGTAGACATTTTAATCAGCACTAATTAAAAGCATCTCTCTCTGATAGTTTATGGAAATTCTAGTCTAAATAAAACTCGGGAAAAATGTCCTAAAATCTTTTTTTCCATCGAAATTACCGTAGTGGAAATAAAATCAAATATCATAAATCATAAAGCATGAATCATAAATCATAAATCATAAATCATAAATCATAAATCATAAATCATAAATCATAAATCATAAATCATAAATCATAAATCATAAATCATAAATCATAAATCATAAATCATAAATCATAAATCATAAATCATAAATCATAAATCATAAATCATAAATCATAAATCATAAATCATAAATCATAAATCATAAATCATAAATCATAAATCATAAATCATAAATCATAAATCATAAATCATAAATCATAAATCATAAATCATAAATCATAAATCATAAATCATAAATCATAAATCATAAATCATAAATCATAAATCATAAATCATAAATCATAAATCATAAATCATAAATCATAAATCATAAATCATAAATCATAAATCATAAATCATAAATCATAAATCATAAATCATAAATCATAAATCATAAATCATAAATCATAAATCATAAATCATAAATCATAAATCATAAATCATAAATCATAAATCATAAATCATAAATCATAAATCATAAATCATAAATCATAAATCATAAATCATAAATCATAAATCATAAATCATAAATCATAAATCATAAATCATAAATCATAAATCATAAATCATAAATCATAAATCATAAATCATAAATCACAAATCATAAATCATAAATCATAAATCATAAATCATAAATCATAAATCATTTCAAAAAGTTATTATCGTAACATTGATTTAACTTAGTTTCGGGAATTTAACCCGTATAGGCCTGGGTGAAATTGGAATCACTAAAATGGCCATAACTCAGCGAAAACTCAACCAATTTGCATACTTCTTTATTAGTTGGACTCGTTAGAATGTCTATTTTCCGAAAATGATCCGCAGAACCCGGAAATGTTCCGGTGGCCGGAGATATTCCGGTGGGTCACTGGGTCAAACAGGGTCAAAAATGGCCATTTTTGGGTCCCGCACTATTTTGTTAATAGAAATCTAGGAAAAAAACATATTTTTTCATGTTACGATCTTTGTTCTACCAACAGACAATACTGACCATTGATTTTGCACCACCGGGGATGTTCCGGATTGAGCGGGCAGGTTCCCTACCCCGGGGGAACCGGTCAAGGGACGGTCAGAAATAAAACTATTTCAATCACGGCAATATGGGTGTCAAAGTTCATCATTTTCAAAATCAAGCTCATCTATGATCCCCAAAACCACCTTTGGACCGATCTGGCCACTTTAGAACCGGTTCCCGGTACTCCGGTGAAACCCGGAATAATGCAAATTACGGGATTATTTCTGAATAATTTTTGGCAGGGCAACATGGATGTCAAAGTTCATCATTTTCAAAATCAAGCTCATCCATGATCCCCAGAACCACTTTTGGATCGATCTGGCCACTTTGGAACCGGTTCCCGGTACTCCGGTGGAACCCGGAATATGGCAATTTACGGGATTATTTCTGAATAATTTTTGGCAGGGCAATATGGATGTCAAAGTTCATCATTTTCAAAATCAAGCTCATCTATGATCCCCAAAACCACCTTTGGACCGATCTGGCCACTTTGGGACCGGTTCCCGGTACTCCGGTGGAACCCGGAATAAGGCAAATTACGGGATTATTTCTGAACAATTTTTGACTGGGCAATATGGGTGTCAAAGTTCACCATTTTCAAAATTTAGCTCATCCATGATCCTCAGAACCACTTTTGGATCGATCTGGCCACTTTGGGATCGGTTCCCGTCACTCAGGTAGAACCCGGAATATGGCAAATTACGGGATTATTTCTGAATAATTTTTGACAGGGCAATATTGATGTCAAAGTTCATCATTTTCAAAAAAAAGCTCATCCATGATCACCAAAACCATTTCTGGACCAATCAGGCCACTTTGGGACTGGTTCCCGGTACTACGGTGGAACCCGGAATATGGCTAAATTATGAAAATGATGAACATTGACATCCATATTGCCCTGTCAAAAATTATTCAGAAATAACCCCGTAATTTTCCTGATTCCAAGTTCCACCGGAGTACCGGGAACCGGTCCCAAAGTGGCCAGATCGGTCCAAAGGTGGTTTTGGGGATCATAGATGAGCTTGATTTTGAAAATGATGAACTTTGACATCCATATTGCCCAGTCAAAAATTGTTCAGAAATAATCCCGTAATTTGCCATATTCCGGGTTCCACCGGAGTACCGGGAACCGGTCCCAAAGTGGCCAGATCGATCCAAAAGTGGTTTTGGGGATCATAGATGAGCTTGATTTTGAAAATGATTAGCTTTGACACCCATATTGCCCAGTCAAAAATTGTTCAGAAATAATCCCGTAATTTTCCTTATACCGGGTTTCTACGGAGTACCGGGAACCGGTCCCAAAGTGGCCAGATCGGTCCAAAGGTGGTTTTGGGGATCATAGGTGAGCTTGATTTTGAAAATGATGATCTTTGACATCCATATTGCCCTGTCAAAAATTGTTCAGAAATAATCCCGTAATTTGCCTTATTCCGGGTTTCACCGTAGTACCGGGAACCGGTCCCAAAGTGGCCAGATCGGTCCAAAGGTGGTTTTGGGGATCATAGATGAGCTTGATTTTGAAAATGATGAACTTTGACATCCATATTGCCCAGTCAAAAATTGTTCAGAAATAATCCCGTAATTTGCCATATTCCGGGTTCCACCGGAGTACCGGGAACCGGTCCCAAAGTGGCCAGATCGATCCAAAAGTGGTTCTGGGGATCATGGATGAGCTAAATTTTGAAAATGTTGAACTTTGACACCCATATTGCCCAATCATAAATTGTTCAGAAATAATCCCGTAAATTGCCATATTCCGGGTTCCACCGGAGTACCGGGAACCGGTCCCAAAGTGGCCAGATCGGTCCAAAGGTGGTTTTGGGGATCATGGATGAGCTTTGTTTTGAAAATGATGAACTTTGACATCCAAATTGCCCTGTCAAAAATTATTCAGAAATAATCCCGTAAATTGCCATATTCCGGGTTCCACCGGAGTACCGGGAACCGGTCCCAAAGTGGCCAGATCGATCCAAAAGTGGTTCTGGGGATCATGGATGAGCTAAATTTTGAAAATGATTAACTTTGACACCCATATTGCCCAGTCAAAAATTGTTCAGAAATAATCCCGTAATTTTCCTTATACCGGGTTTCTACGGAGTACCGGGAACCGGTCCCAAAGTGGCCAGATCGGTCCAAAGGTGGTTTTGGGGATCATAGGTGAGCTTGATTTTGAAAATGATGATCTTTGACATCCATATTGCCCTGTCAAAAATTGTTCAGAAATAATCCCGTAATTTGCCTTATTCCGGGTTTCACCGTAGTACCGGGAACCGGTCCCAAAGTGGCCAGATCGGTCCAAAGGTGGTTTTGGGGATCATAGATGAGCTTGATTTTGAAAATGATGAATTTTGACATCCATATTGCCCTGTCAAAAAATATTCAGAAATAATCCCTTGAATAATCCCGTAATTTTCCTTATTCCGAGTTTCACCGGAGTACCGGGAACCGGTCCCAAAATGGCCAGATCGGTCCAAAGGTGGTTTTGGGGATCATAGGTGAGCTTGATTTTGAAAATGATGATCTTTGACATCCATATTGCCCTGTCAAAAATTGTTCAGAAATAATCCCGTAATTTGCCTTATTCCGGGTTCCACCGGAGTACCGGGAACCGGTTCCAAAGTGGCCAGATCGATCCAAAAGTGGTTCTGGGGATCATGGATGAGCTTTGTTTTGAAAATGATGAACTTTGACACCCATATTGCCTGTGAAAAATTATTCAGAAATAATCCCGTAAATTGCCATATTCCGGGTTCCACCGGAGTACCGGGAACCGGTCCCAAAGTGGCCAGATCGGTCCAAAGGTGGTTTTGGGGATCATAGATGAGCTTTGTTTTGAAAATGATGAACTTTGACATCCATATTGCCCTGTCAAAAATTGTTCAGAAATAATCCCGTAATTTTCCTTATTCCGAGTTTCACCGGAGTACCGGGAACCGGTCCCAAAATGGCCAGATCGGTCCAAAGGTGGTTTTGGGGATCATAGGTGAGCTTGATTTTGAAAATGATGATCTTTGACATCCATATTGCCCTGTCAAAAATTGTTCAGAAATAATCCCGTAATTTGCCTTATTCCGGGTTCCACCGGAGTACCGGGAACCGGTTCCAAAGTGGCCAGATCGATCCAAAAGTGGTTCTGGGGATCATGGATGAGCTTTGTTTTGAAAATGATGAACTTTGACACCCATATTGCCTGTGAAAAATTATTCAGAAATAATCCCGTAAATTGCCATATTCCGGGTTCCACCGGAGTACCGGGAACCGGTCCCAAAGTGGCCAGATCGGTCCAAAGGTGGTTTTGGGGATCATAGATGAGCTTGATTTTGAAAATGATGAACTTTGACATCCATATTGCCCTGCCAAAAATTATTCAGAAATAATCCCGTAAATTGCCATATTCCGGGTTCCACCGGAGTACCGGGAACCGGTTCCAAAGTGGCCAGATCGATCCAAAAGTGGTTCTGGGGATCATGGATGAGCTTGATTTTGAAAATGATGAACTTTGACATCCATGTTGCCCTGCCAAAAATTATTCAGAAATAATCCCGTAATTTGCATTATTCCGGGTTTCACCGGAGTACCGGGAACCGGTTCTAAAGTGGCCAGATCGGTCCAAAGGTGGTTTTGGGGATCATAGATGAGCTTGATTTTGAAAATGATGAACTTTGACACCCATATTGCCATGATTGAAATAGTTTTATTTCTGACCGTCCCTTGACCGGTTCCCCCGGGGTAGGGAACCTGCCCGCTCAATCCGGAACATCCCCGGTGGTGCAAAATCAATGGTCAGTATTGTCTGTTGGTAGAACAAAGATCGTAACATGAAAAATGTGTTTTTTTCCTAGATTTCTATTAACAAAATAGTGCGGGACCCAAAAATGGCCATTTTTGACCCTGTTTGACCCAGTGACCCACCGGAATATCTCCGGCCACCGGAACATTTCCGGGTTCTGCGGGTCATTTTCGGAAAATAGACATTCTAACGAGTCCAACTAATAAAGAAGTATGCAAATTGGTTGAGTTTTCGCTGAGTTATGGCCATTTTAGTGATTCCAATTTCACCCAGGCCTATACGGGTTAAAAACATCACCCGAAACATACTTTTCATTCGGTAACGTTCGCCGGTAGCATCACCGATGACCCCATTTGTCCTAAACTCCCAGCTCATTTCCAAGAGGTCCCCTTCGAGCCATATTTGACTGCCATCACACGTCGGCCACCCCAAGCCTCTGCGTTAAGATAATAGAGTTTAATCCATTCCCTTGCCAACCCATCGCACTATCTGATTCCATTCAGCTCTCAATTTAGCTCCAACCCGACTGCTTCTGCAGTTCTGAACGTCCACCACAGTCGAGCCGGATTAGCTTCCTAATTTGAATGCAACTGGTTTCCGTTTTATACCTCCGGTGCAATGCATGCGATAATCCAATAAGTGGCTCTGGGACATGGTGCAGCAGCTACTGTGGAAGCTCCGGCCGGGTTATCTCAACTGAGTTGGGTTATGACAACGATGTAGTTCTTACCTGGTCGGCAGCCAGCCAAGTTTGGCTGAGTTTGTGGGGAGCACCACCGGGACTATTCTTGCAGATGTTGCTCATCTGCCGGGGTGGTTGAGAGGTCGCTCCACCGCTTTATGGCTATGGCCGGCTACATGACTGGAGTCACCTACCGCCAGAATTGAGCGGTGGAACGTGATTCCCGGATTAAGGCCCCTATATATATTTATATGAGCCATCAACGACGACAATTGTCTTTTTTCTTTTGGCCACGAGGATAAATGAGTGGTACAGCTATAGGGTGGACGCTATTACAATATTTTATCTGAATTGGATTGTCTTCGTAACCTTCGGAAGTAAATAACATGTTGATGTATCTAAATCATGGTTATGTAAAAGAGTGATTTAATTTTTTTCAATCGTAGTTTTTCTCCTTCAAACTTTGTTGTACAATAATAATAATGATTTGTTATGATCCATACCATCTCCATAAAATTTGTGTTAAATTGCATATGATCTGTTTTTTGTTATTCAATCTCTAAAGTAAAAATAAATATCTTAAAACGTACTAGAAAAATAATTCCAAACTGATGTGAATAATGTACCATCAGCGGGGGTGGCTTTGGGTTTGGGGGGTGAGGTCAAAGTGATTTTTTACAGATTTTACCATTTTGCAGATTCTTCTCAATGAAACTGAATTCTGTTAAAAGGGTTGTGTAGAGGACATCTTATGATGACTTTGCTGAAAAACCTCGTTCCTAGAACAAACCCTGTTATTTTGTTCGAATTGCTCGAAAACTACCCAAATGTTTGAAAATCTCCACTTCAAACATTGTAGCATGTCAATACGATTCCCTCGAACAGGAAACACTGTTGGATGACTTGTTTTTACCATATCGTTGTATTTGAGCATAATTTTAATTTCATTTGACCTAATGTCATCTCCTCTAAGGGGTAAGATTGGGTCAATTTTCATATTATTGGCATTTAAGTTAGTGTTCATCAAAATCCACCATATTTTGGGAAAATGTAAGTAAACTATCTAAGAACAAATCTACGCTGAAAGATTGTCGATGTTATTTAAATTATTTGTTATTGTTATTAAGAAATTACGAGAGGTGTATCGCTTTTTGACCCATAGTCACTCCCATTGACGGTACTTTAATGTTCGTAATTGCATTTTAATATACCTTTTAGTTGACATTTGTTGAGAAATTATTATTTTTACTACAGTAAACGCCCATTTTTCCTTGGAGTTTTGGAAATTTGTTAAAAAAAATTTAATATATTGCGAAGGAATTCAATTTGTTTTTTTTTGGGAAAAGTTAATAAATGTACAGTCAAGACCCGATTATATGATGGCTCGATTATGCGAAAGCATGTATGGGACTTCGAATAATCGATTCCTTAATAACAATATTGGTTTTTTCATCTTATAGTCAACATCAAAATTGAGTCCTACGACCTAATTTGGGTATAATTTAGATGGTTTTGAATTACCAACCCGATCAGACGGTAATAACTAAATTCATGCCATTTCAATAACAAATACTGTTAAAATAACAGAAATTGTTATGGATTCTTCTTGAAAAAATCCATTTTTGCATAAGGGTTTAATAACAGTTTATGTTATCATAACAAAATTTGTTATTGGTCTGATGTTGGTTGAAAGCCAAAAAAACTTTGGAATAACATTTTTTGTTATGGAATAATACCGCCAACTGTTATTGGGATGATCGGATTAGTTGTTAAAATAACAAAAAATAATAACAAAGATTTGTTCGAAGAATAACTAAAAATGTTATTAGACTGTTATTACAATAACAATCCAATAACAAAAAAATCATAACGACGAATAACAAATCTTGTTATTAATAACAAAAAATGTTATTGGCCTAGTATTTTTAGATATCAAAAAATGTTATTCCCAAGTTATTTCCGTCTGCTCGGGAAATATATTTTCACTTTATTCCACCATGGATATTTTTTTAAGTCACTTCAAAGAAAAAGAAAACGAAAATATATTGTTTTTCGTGATCCAATTATCGGATTGTTGTCCAAGCTTTCGGATAATTGATTCTGAACTGTACCAAAACAATTATTTTAAAAAATCGGAATTCTAGGAAAAGGCAAAAATTGCTTTAATATTTGCATCTCATTGATGAAAACATTCAAACAAATGTATTTGTTAACACTGAAATTAGATCAATTGTTGCCAAATTATCGTCAATAAATAATTTATCGTTAAAAATAATAAACAATCAGAATATTATATTTTTTATTTAAATGCCTTTAATTATATTTTATTATTTTTAACATTTTCAAACCTTTTTTGATAATTGTTAGTTAATCTAAATGAAATTTTTATTGTTCGCACATGTGCTACCTCTTCACAGCAGACGTGTCACCATATAGCACAATAGCGACAACGTATCTAAACTGTTACACGTGATGACATGAAAAATATGCCTTTTATCAACTTCATAAACTCAAAATATTCTGATTTATTAAAAAACATTTTTTGTGTAGCAAAAATAAACAAATATTTAGTTTCAGTGTTGTGGCATCAACTATAAAATAAAATTAGAGGAAAGCTTGTGCCCAATAACGACAAATCTTTAGACCACCCTACATCGTAGGAATACCTCCAAGTTGTTAAGCAGATTTTTTTTTGCCAATTCGCCAGCGTGCTTTTTTTTTTTGCTCGCCCCATCGACGACGATGTTGCTGTGCTGTGCCGATATCTCGAGTGCATTGGAACAAAGGGTTCAGCGATTTTATAATAACAATAAAAAATTTCTCCATCGTTAGCCCAGACTGACTGGCTGGCTTGCTGGAGTCATTGTAAAATTGCGACGTCGTGGGTGGAAACTTTGCGGAAGAAGGGTGGGCTGAGTTCTTACAGCGAGTTGACTCCTCTCTTGGGGGCGCACTTTGAGTGTTTCATTGATGGTGGCTAGCTGGCTGGTTGGTGTGTACGACACACATCCGACATGGTGCACCAGCTTGAGGGGTTGGGGGAGGGTGGTTGAGTTTGGTGGAAGGGGGTTCGAAGGTGGTTCGTTAGCATATTTTGCATTATTCCAGGCAGTGATCGGGTCGGGAGTGAGTATGCTTCAAATTATGAATATGGTAATAGACAAACAGATTAATGTACAGATATATACTTTACACGCTGAAGCTAAGAGTCTGATTTTTTTTTTTTTTTTGCTGACTAGGTGGTGTGACTAATATGGTGCAAGAACAGTGCAGTGCCCTCTTGGAGCGTTTCTCGTACGCAGCAGTGTTCTCGACACAGATTCAGGGTCTAGCCACGAAAAAGTTGACAAGCCACGAGCTACTACATTATTCTTCTGGATAGGTCAGGGAGTGTGCTGCACAATCTTAGTAAGCTTATGAGGATCTGAGTGCATCGCTTTAAGAACGTCTCGTCGTTGAAAATTGCTTCAAGAAGGTAGAGGAAACGTGCCACTTTCAACGGCTTCGTGCTTTGCTGATTTAGTTAGAAAGCTTGCGGTAAAGCTTTTGATGAATATTTTTGTAAAATATATGCCGTCTTGGCATTATCCTCTCAGACCATTCTCAGTACCATTTTACTATAAGATATTGAGCTCTTTACATGGTTGTTGCGCAGCTTTAAGCTTAGCAATAAACAGTCGTAATCAACATCTCAACAAACAATACTATAAGCTTTTAAATTGATTTAGAAAGCCATCCTTCAATTTGAAGTTTAAATCCAATTGCCACGTTAGTTGTACTACACTGTTCCCTGAACTTTCCCCAGTTCAACCTATAGTCCGTCGTCCCGTTCCGCGTAGAGGATCATTTTGACACGTTGCAAAACTCAATCGTTTCTTGCAGCTCTACTGCGCCGAACAACCATTGTCCAAGAGCAAAGCTGCACCCGCTCGACTCGCTCCCAGCGCGAAGAACACATTCCGGTAAACGGTTGTACCGGCGGCCAACCTTGCACCTTGCCAGCGCGAAAGCCCCTAGATTCCAAAGTGTGGTTGGTTATGCTCTATCGTATTCATATCGTCCGTGCTGGGTAGACAAGAGCTGGTGAAGCTTTCCTAACACAGAAACTAGGGACATGCTCTAGATTCGTCGGTTTAGCAGCCAGCGAGTTCCAAGGATACACCTCGAGGTCTTTTGCTATTTTCTTTTTTCCAACTTCTGGCGCAAAAAAAAACAGTAGATTCGTGCTCCACGCGAGATGAAACTGTGGGGTGGGAGTTAAATAATGAAAAGCTTTCGTTTTCATTACGTTTCTCTTCAATCATCTGAGAGCTTTCGTTTGCCGCCGACCAGCAAGCCAAGTAGGACTTTTGGGCACGACGGCAACATGGTTTTGGTGGCGTTCCCCATCGGGAATTGTTACATGGGAAGGATTCACCTTGACGAGCTGGTTGTTACACGATACACAGTCACATCACGAGAGGAGCCCCGTTGCAAAAGAGCTTCTCGCTTTAATTAAGAGGCGGTACTTTGTCGTAAATTAGATCATGTTTTGAAGATAGCTGGTGCTTCAGGGCAGTTCAGGTAGTGTATGCGATGTCTTTAGCGGAGCAGTTGATGTGAAAAGTGTACCATTTTGGATTGTTGAATTTAATTGGAAAGATTAAAGTTTAAGATGAACGTTGAAAACTATTTGAAAACAATGCAGCAAGATAATTCCACGACCACTGTTTGCTGAAAAGATAAGGTAGACAAAATAAATTTGTTTTATTGGATTTCAAGCATTCCTTTAACCAACAAACCATATTCGAATAAAAAGTGTTTTTGTTGATGTTTTGAAACAAAACTAATCTAAAACATTTGCTCTTTTGCTTTTTTGTGCTGTTTTGCTTTTTTGCTTTTTTGCTTTTTTGCTTATTTGCTTTTTTGCTTTTTTGCTTTTTTGCTTTTTTTGTTTTTTTTGCTTTTTTGCTTTTTTGCTTTTTTGCTTTTTTGCTTTTTTGCTTTTTTGCTTTTTTGCTTTTTTGCTTTTTTTGCTTTTTTGCTTTTTTGCTTTTTTGCTTTTTTGCTTTTTTGCTTTTTTGCTTTTTTGCTTTTTTGCTTTTTTGCTTTTTTGCTTTTTTGCTTTTTTGCTTTTTTGCTTTTTTGCTTTTTTGCTTTTTTGCTTTTTTGCTTTTTTGCTTTTTTGCTTTTTTGCTTTTTTGCTTTTTTGCTTTTTTGCTTTTTTGCTTTTTTACTTTTTTGCTTTTTTGCTTTTTTGCTTTTTTGCTTTTTTGCTTTTTTGCTTTTTTGCTTTTTTGCTTTTTTGATGTTTTGTTTTTATTTCATTCCCGTCAAGTTTGGTGTGTACTCAGATGGTCACTACCACTAGATCTCTGTTTGCACAGTGCTAACTTGCTGAATCATCAGCCATCCTCGCACTCAAAACATAAACACTAAAATCTGTTAGTCTCACCACCTAACTCCGTTGCATGCCTAGTCGCACTATCTCCCAAGCAGACACTCGCTCTATCCGGGAGCACATCTCGAGAGCACTCAACTTTTACACACTTTCCACGCGCTTCATTCATCCGCTCGTTCACGTTCATTCATTTCCACGACCTGTCCCACGGACTCCCACCACAGCTCAGGAACTCCACGTGACAACCAGCCGGCATGCTGAGGTTGCCGCTCACTCTCTGTTTACATTTTTCGCGGCATGCTACGCCACCTGATGACGTCACCGTTTCAGAACTCATCCGCACACCGAAGAGAAAAGGGCACTCACCGCGCAGAGAGAGTTCTGTTTTCTGCAGAATCTTCCCCGTGAACTCGTGAGTCAACACACTCACCGATGCCGATGCGTTCAGCTTCGTCTCGTGTGTGCTTGATGGTTTTTCGCGCAAAACACGCCAGGAAGAGTCGACCGTCCACAAGCACAGGATTCATCTCGGACGGAATCAGTTCTTGCGGAACCGTCGACGGGATTGGATCGGAAAGCAGATTTCGGAAGCGTTTCGTCGTCGTCGTGGTCGCAGTATTCGCCGCCGTGTTGGGTGGCCGTGCAGATTCCAACAGCTTTTCGCACAGCCTCGTGTGTGAGGTGAGCTATCTGCTGTGGATCCGGGATCTATCCGTGTTGCCAGCGGTGTGTCGGTGTGTGTACGTGTGAGCTTTCGGTGGTTTTCTCCGCTGCAGGAATTTATTCGACGGACGGATTTTCCGCCCCCCAAGTTCGTGGGGAACACGTGTGGGCTTATTCGTGCGGTTAGTACGCACTACGAGCGGAGACTGCTGAACAACAAGGACTCTCGCAGGTCGTACGAAGCATATGGAGCAATAGTGCGCGATGCGGAAGTCGGCGAACCGTGGCACAGGGAACAGTTTTGGCGGCGGATATTAAAACGATGCTCCAGGTTGGGTGGGGGTGGCAAGTTGGTGGTGCTAGTGGCGACCGGATGTTGACCGAGATCAGTTCTAGAGGTGCGGTGGGGGTGCGTTTGCTGTGACGTGGGAGTTGCGAGGGAAAGAGTGTGGTGTTTGTGTGGGAATTAGCCTCGAAACGAGGTTCTATCATCGCAGTGCAGAGTTCTCGTGTTCGGGCGTTGGATTTAATTAGTTCTGTGGGGATGATTGAAATTGTGGCGCAGTGTGGGAAATTTTTTGATTCTGACAGAGAAAATGTGGGTATGATGAAGGTTCTTTTTTGTTTTGGTCTGTGCTATGAAAATGATTGCCTTTTATCGAACTTTTTTGCGAATCATTGAAGAGAAAGTATGAAATGCTCAGAGTTTTTATCCACAACCAATTTCAAGTCAGGAAATAAATTGTTTTCTCAACAAAGTATATATTTTTTAAAGTTTTTTTTTTGTCCACGCTCAAATAAAGAGTTGTCCACGAGGGGAGGGGGGGTTGAGATTTCCAAAAAAGTGTTCACGTGGTTTGTGGATGGTCCCATTCTGGTACCACGGGTTTATCACAAAAACTATGAACTTGAACCTTCAAAGTATGGTCAGCAAATGAGTTGTTTGAGTCATGCCTAAAGTTTTGAATAAAATATATTGAACAAGCATTTTCAAAATATTAGAGGTAACTTTCAATATTTTGAAGAAATAATAAGCAATATGCATCTTATTTATTTAAACTATTGGTATTCTGTAAGTTACAGCAATTCAATGCAAACACTTCACAAATATGAAAAATATGCAAAATCATTTAACATTCATATTTTGACCAAATCCAAAACAGTTTTTAACAGTATCATTGTTGCAAAATAGAATGCATGTGTGATACGTGTCGCCTAGATTTTTTGAGGTACCGATGCAAACATTGAAATTTTTTTAAATAAACTGCCAGATTTTCAACATTTCAATGCAGAAATGCATGGAAAATGCATTGTACAGCAGTACAGTCGATTTGCAATAATTAGTTTTCAAAAATCTAGGTTTTAATGAAAATATTTTTGCGAGAATTTTTTTGCACGACAGTGCCACGACAATTCACAAAAACTCTAAACATTCTTGATTAAACTCAAGAATGTTCAAAAATAATTAAAACGCACGGAAATTTACCTTAAATTATTTTTCAGATTAAAATTACGTTGAAATTTCGAAGATTTTTTTACTGCCATAAAATATAAGGCGTACGGTTTTAAAGAGGAAATATGTAACAAAAACAGAGAAAACACTTAGTGCAACAGCTTACAGCCGTTGTATTTTTTTAAGTGTTTGTCCATCGATAACCAAAGACAAAAATTATGAATACTGAAACTACAAGCCAGGTTTCAACATTTCATCTCAAAACAATATTTTAAAATGTTTTATAAATCAGTTCGATTCCCATCTGCTGCAACCTTCCATCGGATGAGGAAGTAAAATGTCGGTCCCGGCCTTGGTTGTTAGGCCGGTAAGTCAATCCAGGTGTAGGAGTTGTCTCCATGCCATAAGTACAAACAACACACCAAACTAAGCCTACTCCGGTGGAATCGCTGGCGGCGGTTGGACTCGCAATCCAAAGGTCGTCAGTTCAAACACTGGGGTGGAAGGTTCCTTGGAGTAGAAAGAGGTTTGGGTGCTCTCCCCATTCATGCCTTCGGACTCCTAGGTTCGAGCAGAAAATTGCAATAGAAACCACTAAAGACCCGGGGGTCGTTAATGTGGATGGTTTGATTTTGGTAAATCGGTCCAGTTGTTTCGCAATCATAAATTTTAAAAATATCTTAGCATTGACGATTTTGTTTTGTTTTCCGTTACTGTAGATTGGAGATTTACCAATATTCAAAACACTACTAACTAAAATTAATTATCAACGCAGGAAAATCCTTTCAATGTGTATTCTACTCAATATACCTCTTATTCTGTTCGAAATATGAAGCTCTTCCAAAGATATTTGTTTAACTTTTTTTTAGCTTAAGTATTTGTCATCTGATTCATAACAAATTTCGAAAAAAAAACAAACCCTAAACAACTCCTTAAAGTTTGAGGACAATTGGTTTAGTCCTCACTTTGCGCAAAGCGATTCACTTTTCTTTAGAAATTTCTTTTCTATGGCAAAAAATAAAAATTTATATAAAAATTTTAACAACATTGAATGAAAAAGGTGTTTTAAAATACATTTTACGCTAGTTCAGTTATTTTATGATCATTTGATTTTAAAAAAGTAAGTTTTGACGAATTTTTTTGTGTGAAAAACAAACTTTTTGCGTTACCATACATTGAACATTTATTAAAAAAGATTTTAAATGCAAGGGAATGCATTTAAATTGATTGAAGCTGATTGCACAGAAAAATCTTTTGAGCCGATTTTGAAGGTGGGGAGCCTTAATCTAAAAAACTTACCAAGTCTTATATTCAACAACATTACCAATTAGTTCCTTATATGTTTCGATTAAAAATGACTTACTCCCGACAAACTCCTATCACATTACAGTGTATTTTGTTAGGTACTTAAATATTAAAAATAGGCTCTCATGAATATGCTTTAAAAATAGGCTCTCATGAATATGCTTTCGAATGAATATACTAATGAATATCTTGAATAAAATTTATCGTGAAAATCCATTACTATGTTTCCCAAATTCCAATTGGAGCCTTAAAAATGTTTAACTAATAATATTTCACTTACAAGCTAATGAAGGTTATTTTGTAACTTTTTTCCTTCAGCAGATTTACTCGATTCTTTAAGCACCCGTCCAGCTCCCAACATCACACAAGTGATGCTTAAACTATGAAACAAACGAAAAGAAAAAAAAAACTTACAAACTACTATTCAACTACAGTCATCCCACATGTTCAGAACACCCACAAATTCGGAACACTTTTATGATAATTTGTCAATAGCATGCCAAAAGAAGCTATTCTGTCGACCTTACTATTTTTAGAACCTTAATTTGGACATTATCTTGCTATTTCACTAGTAAAAGTAGTACTTTCTGAACAAAAAAATTATTCCAAGACTATTTTGTCTAGAGCAGCAAAACACTCCCTCCAAATGGCCTGTTTCATAATTGTGGGATGTTATTGTGCCTCCCACAATTGTGGAACACCTGAATTTAACTGATTATTCACAAAAAAAAGTTATCAAACCATGTATAAAAAATCACTAAGCTTGAGTTTCATTGGTTTCAGTGTGTGAAGTCATTATTTGGTAATAAATATGTACTCCTGGAGAAATCCAAAGTTTGTTTACATTCGTAAGAAAAAAGTGTTCCGAATTTGTGGATTTCGAGGGTCAAAGTAATTCTTCAAAAACTTCATATAAAAGTTAAAATTTGCAGATGTTCGATACAGCATTCGAAAGATCGCAAGAAAAGCTTTCAAATGAAGGTAAAAGCGAATCATTAAGTTCAATTATCGATATGCCAATGAAATCTAAAAATATGGAACAATTGATCAAGGACACATCAAAAACCTTTTTTGAAAACCTTTTCAAAATCAAACCAAAATCTTTTCTTTTTGAATAAATATCTTTAGAATAAAAATTATTCAGGATTACGCGAAGAAATTGTTTTAATTTTATTTTTTTGATTGGGAAATTTTGCGCTTCATTTAAAAATAATGCAAAAATCATAAACTCAACCTAACTTGATTGTCTTAAATATGCCATGAATATTAACGTTTGAATTTACACTGAAGATGTGCCATATCGTCGCCTCCAAAAAACGATCAGTCATCGTCTCGAAATAAATTTCCCCAATTTATTATCGCATTAAAGCACCAAAACGCCAGCCACTTCTATGTACCCAATGTCCCACCGTATTGGACAGCAAACCATCGCAACTCAACCCAACGCAAAGCCCTCGCCTAAAACAATGAATTTAAATTTCCGTAGACCTCTTTTGGACGGGGATCCCGTCCGAGCCGAGGTTGGGTACCAACAACACCCAGACGCTTCCGTTTGCTTAGGAAGCCCACCACGATCGTCGAATAAATTTGCTGCCAACCACACAAATTTAAACACAATCGCCACCACCACCACCCACACACAGCGCATAACGCGAGGCCACTTTTCAGGATTCATGAGACCGGTATTCGCGGAAAGTGCTAATTTTGTGATTTGTATTCCATTTGAAGGGTCTCCCCCCCGTATGGCAGAGCTAGCTCAAGGACACGTGTCTACGTGGTGAAGTCGCGCACATAGTGTTGAAAACGGATATTGTTAGTGAAATCGGCCGGAAATACGAGTCCGGGGGTTGAAATCGGGGATTTCCGGGCGCACGAAGAATCACCATCGGATTCAGCCGGGATCAGTGTTCGGCAATTAGTGGATACTGGTGAGCAGCTGATTCCCGGTTCTCTGTTCTTTGACTGCAGTTGGTTTCAGCAGCTGCTCGACCAGCTCGAAGCAAATTATTGAATTCCACCACTTTAACGGTTTCGGAGTGCTATTGTGTTTGTTGGGTGTGCTCAATTCGCAGCCGGAAGCCGGAATGAATCGACGACGATGATGAAATGTATGTGTTTGTCACTGGCGATGCCAGGCCAGGCCGAAGTTGTTGAATGTTGAAGCTGCTGTCGTTGCCAGTGTAGGCGTCATGCCGTGAATCTGTGTGTATATGCCAAGCCAGAGTGTGCAGTGAAGAACACCAGCAGTGTGAAACACGAAAAAGGTTTCGATTATTCTGATTTTATTGGTGCGAATGTGTGTGTGTGAGTGTTCGGATTTCGTCATAAATGATTAATTCCCAGCAGCAGCGTGCTGCACTTGACACTGGTACGACGGGACTACTCTGAGGATTACCGGATGGCGCATCGAGGCGTGCTGGATTCTCGCTAAAAGGTTTGTGTCTGCTTTCTTCCGGTTTCGATCAAGCGTTAAGTTCAATGTAAAGAGCAGTAGCAGGGAGAGGAGTGTATTCATTATGCAGCTCATTAATTCTGGGTGGATGATTTATGGCCACTTAAAGCTTGCCCATTTTGGCATATGCATTAAGTCGTCTAGTTTAACGCTAGTAAGTCAAAGGGTGTTTAACGATGGTATTGTAATAAGAAGTTTTGACAGTTTTGATTAAAACTCGATTTGAGTAGTATTCTACGATTTCGTAATTTTTTTCACGATCATTTTTTTTTTATTTGCATGAAACTGTGTCCATGCATTCTTGTCTAATCAACTGAGAACAATCTTAAACGCCTTTTTCTAAATTGATAATCATATTTAACTTGTTTGGACTCGTTTAAAAATATTTGGAACTTTTATGAAATAACAGCACCGCAAAAACTTTTTTTCTCGCAAAAACGAAATTTTCGTCAGTATTTAGAAATTTTGTCAATGATTGCAAAACAACTGGACAGGTGTATAATGCATTTCAAAACACTTTTTTCATTCAAATGTTGACACCGTGGCCTGTAATTTCAATTTTTAGCTTTGTTTTATTGTTTTGCCCCCCCCCCCCCCCTCAGCTTTGATCAGAGTCGAGGGACATAAACTTCAAAAAATATTTGCAACGGCCTTAAGGGATTTCAAAGATATTATCCGAGCCACCGTGCTTGGTGGTGTAAAATCAGGTCTCAGAGATATAAATTTAAATAAATTTTTTTTTTAATTACAAAAACTTAGACAAAAAATCATAAAAAAATATTATTGAATCAAAATCGAATTAGCTATCGAAAAGTACTCGAAATTTTATAAAATATACCGTTGTCAAGTTGTTATTTATTTCAGGTAAAAATGCCTCGGTAGCACCGCATATGGGGGATGCAAAACCGAACTTATGGATTTTTGGCTATGAAAAATCATCCAAACTTTAAAAAAATGTATTTGGATTCGAGATGATGTAAGCAAATTAACCGAGGGCCGAGGATCAATCAACGTCTAATTTATAAAACACAGCAAAAACAACTCCCTCAACGATTAAGCTATCTGTTGCAACTATTTTTCCTGTATTTTGAAAATGCACTTGCAATATGGGTCTCAAATAATTAAGATTTTTTCTTACATTTCTAAAGTTCTAAAAAAAAAATTTTAAATAATAAAAAAAAATCACAAAAATATGTATTTCCGTAAAATTACTTAAGAAATTTTTTTTACAATATGGGTATCAAATAAACAGGATTTATTCATACATTCCGAAAGTTATACCATTTTTTTAGCATGACAAATTCTCGCAAAACTACATATTTTTCAAAAAATGATCCTAAATTTCAGTTTTTTACAATGTAACATAAAAAAATTGGAAATTTTTCAAACATTTCGATAATAATAATATTTTTTGTGAAATCCTTTTTTTTACAAAAATAATAAAAATTCTGTAGATTATAAAAAAAATATTTGTAGATTTAGAAATATTTATTTGTTTTCTGAAACTACAGATTACCCCGCTACCAGACAGTTCTGTGCTTGACGGAGCATCCCCTAACGATAAACACTCCCATTTCGGTAAGCCTAGAAAAAGTGTACAATTTTTTATGTTTTTGTGCCTTACCCAATAAATCTACCCCTAGATTCCTTGAAAAAGGCCCAAAACGGGTCGAAACGTCGGATGAAGAGAACATACAAGTGTTTTGATTCCCCAAGCAGACCGAAAGTCAAACCTAACCTAAAAACAAAATTTAAATAAAAAATTTCTTCCCTCTGGTTATCAAATAATCGGTTTTTTTTATTCATTCCGACAGCATTATTTTTTTATTTTTGAAAAACTCAAAATTTTCACAAAACTTCGTATTTCTGAAAAAAATATTCAAAATTTCAGTTTTTACATTAAGGAACAAAAATGATCGGGAAATTTGCATACATTTCGTTAGTAATATGTTCTTAATATTTACAAAACTACGTATTTTTCTAGAAAAGAATTGGTTCTGTGAAAATTCATCGCTATCATTGTTATCAAAATTAATGAGAAAATTCCAATCATTTCATACTCATATTGTATAAAACTGATTTTTTCGGTATTTTTTCAAAAATACGTAATTTGGTGAAAATTTTGAGTATTTCCAAAAAAAAATCTTATAACATTCGAAATGTGTGGAAAAATCCCGATCATTTGATACCTTTATTACAATAACAATAACTTTGAATATTTTTTCTTGAACCATTGCATTTTCAAAATTTAGGAAAAAAAACGCATTTTTTGTGAACATTTTCATGTAATTAGAATTTTCAAGAAAATCATAAAATTCACGAAAGAGGCGAGAAGTGGCATGCCTATTAAATTCTCGTCGCTTCATGCCCTCAGTGACGTGATGAGAGCAAGGGCGTCTTTGCGAAGTGTCCTTACTCTTGGTAAGTGGTTCATTCTCTACCAACGAAATCGGGAAAAGTTGCCCTGACCCCTCTTCGATTTGCTAAGGGGTAATGTTTGTCCCTGATCACGAATCCGAGTTCCTTTTTTATATCTCGTAACGGAGGGGCGGTGCAACCCCTTCAATTACTGAAAATCTGAAAAAAGACGTGTTTTTCATTAATTTGCAGACTGATATGGTGAGTGCATAATTGGCAAAGGGAGCGCGTGGTCGTTAAACATATTCGGAGTGAAAAGTGATTTTTTTTTGTGTATGCCTTTTGTTTCGCATTTTTGTCGTGAATTGTGTGCTGCGAGGAGAAGATTACCCTCTGAAAATGCAGCGTCATCAGTGCATAATTGGCAAAGGAAGCGCGTGGTCGTAAAAAATATTCGGTGATTTTTTGTGATTTTCAAAGCCCTTCCTATATCATCGATGATCGGAGTCGGGTGGATTGTGTTTAAATTTTTCGAATAAGGTTTTATTTAAAAAGCCATTTCTATATAATGTAAAAAAGCCATTTCAATATAATGATCGAAAGCCGCACTAACAATTTGGATTGTTGAGTTAATAGTGGAGCAAAATAACTGTGTGTGAGTGATTTTGTGTGTTAACCAGAAAGACCTTTTCATAGCGTCGTTGCTCGGAATGCTCGCCGACGGGTCTGTTATGAAAGTCCTCCCCATAGCGTCGTAGCTCGGGAGGCATCGAAAAGCCAATACCTTATCCTACTAACCCAAAAAAAAATAATCACGTGATGCTTAAAGGAGATGCTGTGGATTCAACGGTCTCAAACGGTATCAATACGTATATAACGAAAAACTATGTACTTGATGAGTTTGCAACTTCAACTATCGGACTAACATTCCTCCCTTTCGTTGAACTGCAGGCTTCTTGGGAGGGCGCCGGTATTGACTAATAAAGTAGGGATCTTCAGAGGTTAAACAGTGAACGGATGGTTGGCTCCCACTGATCATTTTTGATTCATTGTTTAACTTCAGCTGTTATTCTTGTCACTCGGTTAAAAGCAATTCAATGATAAGCATTTGCATTATATTTAATAACTAAAACTATAATGTTAAGACAATTTTACAGTTCTCTTAGTAGTTTTTTTGTTTTCCCATACAGTTTTTACAGGTTTTCCAATATTCTTTATGTCTTAACTTAAATTGTTGATCATTTGTTTTTAACCTTTGGGGTTTTAAGGCTGTAACTACACAACTCGACATTTTTAAAGTTGGTGTCAGTAAAAGCATCAGTTTGATCATGGTATGGTAGATTTGAATCCACTAAACAAGTTCTAAATGACAGAAATCATTTTTTTATTCATTCTCATTCAAAAAATAAAATTGTAAATTTGGGTATAAAATCTATGTAACCATCTTCAGCAACCATGCACACCCTTTTACAAGCACGCACCCTTTAATTTATGCAGCCTCTATTGATTGACGGCTTCTAACAATTACCATTAAAACATGTTGCTTTAACTGAAATAGTAAATCAAGTGGTGAAACTGAAATGATTGAATCTCTTGGATTTTAAGTTGGATCACTTGGAAATGCCCGGGCAGACGGTAATAACAAAATTCATACCATTGCAATTACAAATACTGTTAAAATAACAAAAAGTGTTATGGAATATTTTTGCAAAATCCATTTTTGCATAAGAGTTTAATAACAGTTTATGTTATCATAACAAAATTTGTTATTGGTCTGATATTGATTGAAAGCCAATACTTCCAACTGTTATTGGGATGATCGGAGTTGTTAAAATAACAAAAAATAATAACAAAGTTTTGTTCGAAGAATAACTCAAATTGTTATTAGTCTGTTATTACAATAACAATCCAATAACAAAAAAATCATAACGACCAATATCAAATCTTGTTATCAATAACATCAAATGTTATTGGCCTAGTATTTTCAAATATCAAAAAATGTTATTCTCAAGTTATTACCGTCTGCTCGGGTGGTAAATTAAAATTTACAATTTTATTCAACGGCAGAGAATTCATTAAATTAAATTCTGTCTGTTGTAGCGAGTTCAGGGAGCCCAAATCTGTCATAACTTGACGAAACTGAAGCGTTTTCTGATATCAACTTCAAAATTGTCGAGTTGGGTAGCAAATAAAACAATGAAATATGTTGAACTGTTTTGTCAATTTGAATGTAATTTGCCTGAGCTCCAAATTACATCTTGTTTTTATATGCTTGGTGAAAACCTAACACTGCTTTACCTAAGGGATACAAATTTCAACAAATTTGCCGAAGAAAAAAAATGGTTTTCATTCATCTCAATTCAATTTCTTCCTACCTACTCTAATAGAATGGAAATGTCCGCCATATTTCACGTCCCATTGAATTGCCCCAAATCAGCACCTTCAAATCTCCTCGCCAGGTGCTATGCGCGTTCTGTTCGACCGACCTTCTTTAGCTTTTCCACCCAACTTAAACTTCCCAATTTGGAAAACTCATTCATGGGCCCTTTTCTTCGATATAATCGACCAATTTGTTTCGTCATTCCGGATCCACCCTTTTTTTTACTACCACCTTGAGAAACACGGCAAATTGACGCACATTTGTTTTATTTACTATAATCCCCTCTACCCTTTCCACACTTGGTGAATTACTCTTCCCCTGAACTGAGTTCCGTTCGGCGGTCGCTAATGAAATTTATACCGTGAACGTGTTCTCTCTCGTAGTCGCGATTACGATTCTGGCGTTTTATGGACGACGGCGGCCGGATTATGTTGATGTTACTCCCCGATGTTGATGTGAAAGAGAGTTTGTTTTGCTTCGGGGGTTTGATTACTTAGCCGAGGCGGGGCACTGATGACTTTAAAGAGCTGGCCGAAGAAGAAGACTTTGCGACTTCAAGGTAGACAGACACGCACAAACACACCATCGCGAGAAACGGGTCAATAAAATAAAGTGTTTTGCAGCGCGGTTCTAAAAATACTGAGAGTTTTTCTTGCCTTGATTAGCTGGTTCTGACTTGGTTCTTTAATGTGTTTCCCACGACAGCTATGGTTAATTTCCGCGGCAATTTCACGAGGTGCGCACCTCGTCCCTTCCTACAAATGCCATTTGAGCCATGTTGCTTTAACTGAGATGGTAAATCTGGTCAAAATCTGGCGGAGAAATTTAAACGATTTAATCTCTTGGATGTGAAGTTGGAACATTGTGAATTCACTCGGAAGCATGGTTACCAGGTTAAAACTTGAAAAAAAATCTGGCTGAATATCGATACAAAATCTGGAAAAAATCTGGCAGACGAAAATCAAACATGGAGGATAGGAATTAATTCAAAAGTTTATTGAATTCAGATGGTTTAACTAATTTTATGGCTTTGAGAATTGAAATTAAACAAATTTAAACATTGTCATTGCCCACTGGAGTTATCGGGATATACTCAATGTTTACATTTGTTTATAGGACAAAATCAAATAAAGTCTTGAAATTGATGTTGTCAAAAATTTATACTATTGAAACAATCAAATTGTTTCAATGTAAGTCTGCAAATGACAAAAAATAAGAACAAAAAGAAAACTTCAAAGGTTAATGTGTAAACCAAGACTAACATTTCAAAAGGGCCAAACATTCAATATTACGCTCTTTCAAAATGTTAGTCCTGGATTAAAAAATTTAAATATATTTTTTTCGAAAAGATCGGAAAATTTTACGAATGTTTCATATTTTAACATTGAAAATCGGACCATTAGATGCTGAGATATCGACATTAGAAAATGGTGTGTTGTTTGGGTGGGACTTAGAAAACCTCAATTTTCCTGTTTTTAAACTTTTTCATGGCAATTGCAAAATTTATATCTCAGCAACTAAGGGTCGTATCAACAAAGTTCAAAAGTGCAAAATATAGAGAATTTTTTCGGCTTTTCAAAAATATGTTTTTCAAAGGTTTGTCTGTCCAAATGAAAAACTGCGACTATTTTCAAAAAAGTCACCTGACAATGGATTTAACTTGAAAACGGTGCACTTTATCAAAATTTCACTAAAGTACTTTTTGATTGCAAATTTGATTTTACATCGAAAAATGAAGTTGAAGAATTTTGCGACCAATTTTTCGATTTTTTGAAAATAATCAGTGTTGATTCAAAAATTCATAACTCGCTCAAGATTTTTTACACAACCTGAAAATTTCTGAAAAGTTGGCATTTTATGTCCTCTAGAACATATCAAAAAACAAAAAAAAAAATAGTGTTTTTGTGCAAATCAAGTTTTAGTGACAAAAAGTTAAATTAAAAATCATCAAAAAAATGTTTACCTTGTATCATTTTTTCAGTGTAGTTCATATCCATACCTACAACTTTGCCGAAGACACCAAATCGATCAAAAAATTCCTTCAAAAGATACAGATTTTTGAATTTTCATGCATCATTTTTGTATGGACAGCTGCCAAATTTGTATGGAAAATTATATCGACAAACTTATGATGCAAAATGGCTTCTTTGGGCATACCGAAGGCACCAAAAAAGTTTCAGTCGGATTAAAAAATACAAAAAAAAAGTCGAATGACCGAAATCTGAGAGAACTACTCGTATATCAAAATAAATTTCCCATCCAATCCCAAAAGCAACGAAAATTTGTAACAGGTGTAGGTCGACCTTCAGTGCAATTTAATTTATTTTAAGTACAAATGAATAGGATGTTTGAATTATAATCTATTTGAACGTTTTCATCAATTTTTTTATTTTTTTTATTATATTTTTAATGTAGTGCTTCTCGGGACGAGCAGTCCTGTTTTTTCGTGATAATTTTCGTCTCTTTTGTGTGGCTGTTTGTGTGCATGGGGTGATTGGTCAGTATAATTGAATAATGCCATCATAAATGCAGTGCTTCTCGGGACGCGCAGTCCTGTTTTTTCGTGATAATTTTCGTCTCTTTTGTGTGGCTGTTTGTGTGCAGGGGGTGATTGGTCAGTATAATTGAATAATGCCATCATAAGTGCAGTGCTTCTCGGGACGCGCAGTCCTGTTTTTTCGCGCTGTAGTTATAAAGCAAGATCGATCTTGAAAATTATTCATATTAATCGGTGAGTTATTGTGTGCTTCAAGCCCTTGTGTTGAAAAGACCTTCCCATAGCTCCGTAGCTCGGAGGGCTCGACGTCGGTTGTTTGTGTGTTAAGTCCTCTCTATAGCATCGTAGCTCGAGAGGCAACGAAAATCAATACCTTATCTACCTAACAGAAAGAAGATCGGAAGACACTTGATGGTTGAGTTCGTCGCGTCTATTCCGTAAAAAATTCATGAACTAAATGATTATATAATTAAAAATCAGACTACGCTATCATTGCAGCATTGCGTTTAACACCTCATTTTATAAATAAATATTATTTGGTTTTATCTTTCCACAGCCGGCTGTCTAAGATTAAACCATTTCATTAAAAAATTAACAACAGTTAAACGGGAAATGTCTCATCCGCAGCATCCGATTGTTTGCCTTGAGAATAAAATATAATACCTTTCAACAAACACTATGATTTTGGGTCGCATCATCATCTTCTATGATGAATCCTGACCAAACACCCTATCCTACTAACAAGTTTTCAGGTTCCTGGCGCTCGTGGGGTGTAAGCACAGAGTAAATCAGCTGCCCTAGTAGCAACCTGCGCTAACTAACATTCCCGTCCCTTAAAATCGAGATCTACAAACTGACATGGCGGGCGCCGTTGGTGGCCAATGACTGTTACCTATTCGCAACTGATCTTGTTTTGGCAATCATGGTGTTTTATCTTTTCAGCGCATTCATACATGCTGTTGATAAGGGAAAAACCACTTGATAGTCGAAGCCTATGATCAGTAGTGCTGAAAGGATATTACGGTTCTGTTCAGCAACGGAGAAGGACAACCATGGGTGGTCTCTCATGCTCATGCTCATGCTCATTTTTTTATTATATTTTTATTATTATTTACCTTTATTTATGAACTAACAGCCAGAGTCTGATTCAGTTCCGCACTTTTTTTTTTAATTATTATCTATTTGAACAACATTCAATTTTGTAAGAAGGGCTCTATCTCACGTGTAGGTGGATTTCAAGGACATTGGTTTCAAATTATAAATTATTGTTTTTCTTTATAAAATTCATGCTTCTGCTTTTTTGTATCACTAAAGATTGTCTTGTGCCTCAATTATACTTGTATCATTCAATGGCTTCCAAAGAGGAAAAACCGCGCACAATCATCTCTGCTCTTATCATGATTGCACAATCATGCAGCGCCAACAATGTTCGCATCACACTTTGTGCAAACTCGGCACTGACTGGTGAGAACGGAGTTCTGTCCGCGACTAATTCTTCAAATTCCAAGCATCTAACGATCCACACCGCCAGCAGCGGAGCCGTTACCTTGGCAGCAGCGGAGAACACAATCTCCGCGTTCTTTTTCTTGTTCGTTATCACCACTTTCCCGGGTGCGCCGCACTTTCCAGGAAATGGCTACCTTCTTCGGCCCCCTGTAGGTGGCTGCCACTTTTGCCACTTTCTTGTGTTTTATTTGGTGGGAAGAAACTTTTAATTAGAAGCTGAATATTTTATACGCATTACACATCTTGCCACGGTAATTGAGGCGGTTACGTTCCATGTACTGGAAGCAATGGTGTATTGTTACACAGAGAAAAATTATTTAGATAATTATCAAACCATGAAATGTTATTTTTCTAAATTAAAGAGAAATGATGACACTGCACAAGAAATGATTTAAAATCGTCTTTATTTTTAAATCATTTTTTGTGCAGTGTTTTTGATATGTTTGTAGGACGTAACGTCTAAACTAATAAACAAACGAACTCACTGTGTTCATGCTCAGAGCAGAGCAGTATTTACAAGAGGAAGATGTTGCCTCTCCGTCGCAAGAAACGCACTACCTACATTTGTTATTTATTACGCAAGTGCGGCAAGTTAAAGTCCCACGATACGTCTTCATTTGCGAAAATAAAAACAAAAAAAAAGAAGAAGCTAAGAATTGGAGCATGAGTAAAACCAAATTCTCCTCAATGCTTCGAGTGCAATAAGAAAATGAAAAAATGCTTTGTTTTCTTTTCCTCGCAACAACAACACCGCGTGGAATTTTTATATATTTTACGGCATTCGGTAAACCCTTGACTTGGGGTTGAGAATAAAATGTCATTTTTATCACTGCATTACCGCGCGCCGGGAATGTCATTTCAAACGGGAGGGGCTATGAAATTGGAACGGATATGGAAAAGGTGAAATACTTGTGATGCGTGCAAACAGAATTTGGTTTTCGGGCAAAATGGTTGCTGGATGCCCTTGGGCGAGATCAGGTGATAAGCAATTCAAAATAAACGTAACGACAGTTGAAATTAAATTCAAGCTTAAATCGTCGCTGTCGTGCTAACTTGTCGTACGTGTGTTTTGAACCAAATGTAGTTTAGAACGCAATTTTTTTCAGTTCACCATGGTCCACCTTTTGACCTTCACAGATCCCCAAAATTCGATTTCAATCCTGAGATATTCAATTAAAACCCGAAAAACGCCGTGCATTTTTGTCACTTTTCATATGATAGAAGTTTCAATCTTGTCGTGCATTCTTGACACAGCCTGAAAATGCATGTTAGTGCGACAATTGGCCAAAGGGACTTCAGGTCAGAACGCGTTTGACACAAGAACAAGCTCGACTACCGTAAACATTTTCAGTTATAACTCGGGACTCCAGCAACCAAATTCAACCAAATTTCAGGACGATGCACAGAATGATCAACCACACAAAACGTGATTGTTATTGTTAACATTGCGTGCTCTAGTTTTTGTTTATTCAAGGTCAAACATGAAAACGAGCTTTTCCGGAACTTCAGAAAACGACGTACGACAAGTTAGCACGACGGCGTTGAAATAACAATCAATGTTATGAATACCGGACAATCTGTGAAAAAAATAAATAAATCATGTTTATAACACGATGGAGTAAACAATGTGTATCCGATTCCGATTTTGATAGCACATTGCAAAAGCTATGAGCTTCAAAAGACCTCCTAAATTAAAAGAGAATGGCACTTTTTCAAGTTTCATCAAAATCAAGCAATTTGAAGTTATAGGCAATTCTCCACCAAAACCGGAAATGAATATTTAATGAATTCAAAAACTTTTTTTTAGGGATTTCTAGAGTTTGATTAATAGGTTGATGATTTGTTTGCAACATGAAAAATAGGAATAAGCAACAAACGGAACGGTATGAAACCATACTAAGATTGGTAAAGGAGTGTTCAAAGTACATAAAAAAATGGGTTTCAACCAATTAAAAATGGTTTGAAAATAAATTACAAAAATTAAGAAAACATTGATAAATAGTCAACTTTTAAAACTCGCATAGTGTCTTGTTTTTCCCAATGAAAATGAACTCTAATCAGAAAACGAACTGCATTATCAGATTCATCGGACAGATATATTGTAAGAACTAATAAAATTAGTCTCTATGCAACAAGTTTTACGTGTTTGTGAATCAGAATTCAGAAATATATCCAGATTCATAGGTATTTTCAGTTTTTGGCGGTAACATTTTTTTTTTTTTTTTGAAAAAAAGATATCTTTGAATATTTTATTTAATTTACATCAAATTTATAATCATTTTATTCAAAGTCAATAAATTAAGTGAGAGGTGACAAACATGTAAATCGGCAAAATTTTCAAGGATTGTTATGAGCATACAAATAATCTTTTTTTTAAACTTGTTTTATTAAAAATAAATTAATTTTAATACATTTGGTTGTATCATGGTCTAGATATAGCTATTTGAATTTAAAAAAACGGGTGCCACGATATCCCAACACTGTGTTCAGCAAAATGGCTCAAAATCTTGCTGGAGGCTTGTTACATCAGTTCCAAAACCGAAAAAAAGCTAACAAGGACATTCTGTAGCCTACCCCAGTACATGTTTTGAAAAAAACATATGTTGAAACAAGTCTTACCGTCTCAAAAATATTTGAAAAAAAAATTAAATAATATTAATGTCTCCCAGGTTTACGATACCCAAAAAAAATGTCAGATCTTACTTCAACCCTTTTTTTATAAATGTTTCCCAAAACCGGTATTTTTTAATATATGGAACAACAACACGCCACTTTAGAGCCATAAAGAAGTGTGGATCAAAATTATGCTGCAAAGACGTAACTAAAAAAATGCAAAACCAGAAATCTAACGTAATCTTATTCGACTTCAGTTTTGCTTTCCTCACCTCACTCAAAAACAGATCTTTTAATTTGATCTTGTAGATCCACCTTATCGTAAGCATATCGACTCAGAATCAATTTTTAAGTAAATGTCTGTGTGTGTTATGGGATGCTAATAAAAAAATTGTCACTCGATTATCTCGGCACCGTTTTGAGCTCATTCGATCCGCCTCTCATAAGTATCTATTAAAAATTATAAAGTTTAGTAAAGTACTTCAAAACTTATGCTAATAAAATATTTTGACTTAAGTCCGGGAGATTGTAAAAAGGGTGGTTTTTGTAAGAAAACCTGTCTAGAACGGTTTTTAAAAGACCTTTTCCTTTGAGCCAAAAACATTGAAGATCTGATAACCCTATCAAAAGTTATAAATAATTTAGCGTTATTTATAAAAAAAATTGAGGCTTGCTTTCAAATATTTTGCTGAATGAATGTCAGGAAGGCACAAACCACCTAAAGGTGGATTAAGTAACGTTTTTGATGTAATGTCAAATTTCCTACCAAAAAGTTCTTCACAATTTTTAAATAAAATGAGTCATTTTTAAAGCATGATATAAAAATTTTATTTTGACAAAAAATAAGTATTTCCTCTGTTTTCAAAAACAGTGTCCATGAGCGTCCATATCTAAAAATATTTTCTTGAATAGTTTGGAAAATTGCTTATAATACTGTATAGGAAATATTGAAGATTGGACCTCTGGTTGCTGAGATACGGTGGATATAAAAAGAAACAGGATTGTTTTTGGAAAATGAATGTTTCACCTCACCCAAATAGCCCCCATTTTCTAGTGCCAATATCTCAGTTACACATTGTTCAATTTTTAAGGTTAACAAATGAAACAAAATGTGAAATTTACTACCCAAAAAATCATATAAAAATAAGATTTTTGTACTTTGCCACTTGAAACAATTAACCATTTTTATATTTTTTACGAGTTCTACTAACTGGGGTTTGAAGTAATTGGGTTTGCTGACGATGTGGTAATACTAGTCCGAGGGAAATTTGAAGAGATAATTACCGAAAGAATGCAATATGCCCTCAACTGTACTTTTGAGTGGTGCAAAAATGAAGGGCTTAACATAAACCCTAAGAAGACTGTAGTTGTCCCGTTTACTCGTAAGAGAAAGATCCTTCTTAAAACTCTTACTCTAGATGGGTCCGCTTTGGAATTTTCTAAGAATGTGAAGTATCTGGGGATCACTCTAGATGCAAAATTAAACTGGAACTTACACTTAGATCAGGCTGTTCAAAAAGCCACAACCGCATTATGGGTATCTAGGAAGACCTTTGGAATGAAATGGGGACTTAAACCGAAGATGATATCCTGGATCTATTCGGCCATAATAAGACCCAGATTAACTTACGCTGCCTTGGTATGGTGGCCAAAAACAAAACAAAAAACTGCGCAAAAAAACTAGAAAATTTACAGCGTTTAATCTGCATATCCATCACTGGAGCAATGCGAAGTACACCAACGAATGCTCTAAATGCTGCTCTTCATCTCCTCCCGTTGTACCAATACGTTCAAATGGAGGCTGGAAAGAGTGCGCTTAGACTAAGAAGAAATGAGAATTTATTCAAGAATTGTAAGGAACATCTAGGAATTTTAAAAGAACTTAACATAGATCCACATGTGTTTATGAACGAGGACTGGATGGAATATACCTTGAACCTTGATATAACATACAAAGTGATTTTAACTGATCGCCAAGTATGGGAATCAGGAGGTCCAAGCCTACCTCCGGGAGCAATCATATTCTACACGGATGGATCAAAAATGGGTAATAAAACAGGAGCGGGGATCACGGGGCCAGGACTAAGTATTTCGACTCCTATGGGACGCTGGACTACTGTATTTTTGGCCGAGGTCTATGCTATTTTAGAATGTGCATCAGCATGTCTGAAGAGAAACTATAGGTATTCTACAATCTGTATTTTCTCTGATAGTCAAGCTGCTTTGAATGCTTTGAATTCTTCCAAATGCCAATCTAGATTGGTTTGGGAGTGTGTAATTCTTCTGAAAAAACTGGGTAATAAAAATCGAGTATTCTTGTACTAGGTTCCAGGCCACTGCGGGGTTGAAGGGAATGAAAAGGCCGATTTGCTTGCCAGGAAAGGCTCAGATGACCTTTTTGTTGGTCCGGAGCCATTCTGTGGAGTGTCGAAATGCGTTCTGAAAATGGAAATTACAAAATGGGAAAATTCCATGATACAACAGAATTGGATTGCCTCGCATTCTGCAAAGCAATCCAAGTTGTTTATCACCCCTAGCAAACAGAAAACGTCGCGAATACTTGGTCTGAATAAACGGTCACTAAACATATACATTGGATTAATTACAGGACATTGCCCATCACGGTATCACTTGAAAAAGCTAACGCGAAGTCAAACTGATATCTGTAGGCTCTGTGACTGTGAAGTGGAAACTTCAAGGCACTTACTGTGTGAGTGTGGTGCACTGATTGCAAAAAGAATTAAATTTTTCAATAAAGGGATTTTAACTCCCTCAGAAATTTATTCAGAAAATCCCACTTCGGTTGTTGACTTCATTCTCGAAGCAATGCCAAACTGGGGTATATCGCATCCTCAGTTAGTGGCGGTCACCCTAAATGGTGACTTGTCACCCTGAAAATATGCGACAGTAATTAGGGGTACACTACAATAGATCAACTAAATGGTCGCAGTAGTCTTAAATCCCACAAAAAAAAAAAAAAACTTTAGTTTTTATGTGTTGTTACTCTTTTGATCAAACATTTCCAAAAAAATGTCCACGTGGTTTATGAATGTTCCTTGAATGTTAAAAGTATCACAAAATTTAAGCAACCAGCTGATAGAAACAAAATATCAGATTAAACAACTTTAACTCCCCTTCATTCACGATTCGACTGCTTATTTTTGCAAACGTTCCATCCGGTCAAGCTTATCACATCCAAATGTCACCAAGTCAAAAATTCAATACACCCTTGTACCTTTCGATACACACATCCGATGCAGAAGCATTTTCTACGAAACTTTGGCCAACTGCTCGACAGTAGCCAAACTGTGTGGGTGGGTGTGTTTGTGTTTATGTACGTATGTGCACACATGAGTATATGTGTAACCAGTCAACATCTCTTCCAAATGGATCGATCCGTTCGATTGTTGACCGGAGCGATTCCAATTTCTGATTTGCATAAATTCTTCCCCCGGTTGACATCTGCTCTCCTGTGCATCCATTCTCAGTCAACCAGCCAGTCGATGCCGATGTTGTTGCCATCACTGGGTTCGTTTGAGCCAGTGTGGTTGGTTGTCTAGGGTGATTCTTGAGCTTAAGTTTGAAAACGTAGGTTTGAAAAAATATTTGACAATTTATATAAACTTAAATTCTTGTGCTAAAACTGTCTAGCAAAAATGGTGAAAAACAATACTGGACCACCCTATCAAATATTTGTTTCTGCATTTTATGTTGCCCATTTTGCACAAAAAACTGCCACCAAAGCTCCCCAGTTGGTTCAAGCTTTGGACTGTGGTGAGTGCGTTCATTGCCACCCTCGCCAGCGAATTTGATGTCGTCCAGGTCAAATCGATCGGAACCATCCGCTGAGCAGAGAAGTGAAAGAGTGCAACAACGTTCTGGATAGTTGAACACAACAGTCCCATCAGGAGGCTAAATTTGCTTTGATTGCTTAAGAGTATTGTCGTTTTTTTATATCACATATTTTTTTTCTTAATTTTCAAAAAAAAACTAAAAGCTTTGAGGTTTATTCCGCCAATTTCAGTTTTCATTCTGCAAAAAAAAACTATCGAAAATCTTCAACAACTCCAATCTCCCCTTCTTTATCCTGGACTGCAACCAGACTGAACATGACGGGGAGGATTTGCTTCATCAATTATTGAAATATATTTAAAAGAGGCGATCGATGGCTCCGTTTGCTGCGTCCCATGTTGCGATTTAGAACTCTGGTTCAGCCTTTTTTGTGATGCAGTTTTTGCACGGCCTGCACTGGCCAATTCCGGCAGCAATTCAGTCGCCACTCATCGGTCTCGATTGCTGCCGGTCGAGCCTGAAACGCCACTTTTAATACAAGGTTTTATTAACGGATTTAGAGGGATTTACGTCCGTGGCCAATCGGAATGACAGGGAATTAGCTTAATTAAGGCGCTTGTTAGGACCCATGTTCGGCGATTGACATGATACGCGCGGGCTTCTCCTATACCAGCAGGCCCTGTTGTCGCCTTCCAATTAACGTAATCTTCCGCTGGTCATCACGGCATTGGGCCTTTAATTGTTATATCCTCGAACTTTATTTACCCACCCGGTGGGAGCGTTCGGCCACGGGTACGGGATTTCGTCACATGTCGAAAGCACCGGACGGTGTGTGATTGCAATCAAAATGCGACTGTGAGTTTTTGGATGTTGCACGGTTTATTTTCCGTGGTGGAATTGGGACGAAGGCAATTTGGGTGTGATGGAGTTTATTTCAGATTATTATGAAGAGATGTTATTCTCTTAATTTTTGCAGGAATGATGTCACCTTAACATCAAGAGTTGATTGAAATTTAAGACATCATAATAAGACATTTACCTGAACATTTCTTTGAACGTAGAAATACACTCACACTATCTATGATTACTGCAAAGCAATGCAATTTCTAAGTGATGTCATTGAAGTCTCACCATCCTTTGTAGTCCAGCCGTCCATCAACTGCAAATTTGTCAGTGGTTTTGACAGCTCAAGTTTTGAATAAATCCTTCAAATAACACCGACCAACAATTTGTCTTCACATTCCCATTTCTTGGGCAAGTTGAATTTTCCACATTTTATTTTTGTTTTTTTTTTTTTGTGACCGAGTATGGATAATTAGTTAGAAGCGAACCCTCACACGAATTGCATGCTATTTGAGGGTTGTATAACCACCCTATTCTCTATAGAAACAGTGTAGAAAACATAATTAGCACTTTCACACAAAAAGCTGAAAAATAGCAACTATCATGTGATCCTGGAGACTTTCTAATTTACACTTCTTCATGAATTGAAAATGTGCTTATAGCTTTCCCAAACACACCAAATTGATCAGGAAATCCTTTCCCAAAAAACAAACAATAATCGAATATAAACCCATTTTGGATGGCCAGCCTGCAAAATTGTTTGGCGACTTATGTGGAAAAAAATATGATGTAAAAAATACATACCATCAGTGGGGGTGACTATGGGTCAAAAAACGATACACCTCTCGTATTTTCTTAATAACAAAAACAATTTAAATAAATTTAAATCTTTCAACGTAGATTTGTTCTTAGATAGTTTACTAACATTTTCCCAAAATATGGTGGATTTTGATGAACACTACCTTAAATGCCAATTGTTTGAAAATCGACCCCATCTCACCCCTTAGAGGGGGTGACATTGGGTCAAATGAAACTAAAATGATGCTCAAATACAACGATATGGTAAAAACAAGTCATCCAACAGTGTTTCTTGTTCGAGGGAATCGTATTGACACGCTACAATGTTTGAAGTGGAGATTTTCAAACATTTGGGTAGTTTTCGAGCAATTCTAACAAAAATATTAGAAAAATGATTTTTCGAGGGGTCATTTTTGGCCAAAAACGTACCCCAACTTTAGAGTATAGACAGCTGCCAAAATAACAGGATTTGTTCTAGGAACGAGATTTTTTCAGCAAAGTCATCTTAAGATGTCCACTACACAACCCTTTTATCATAATTCATTTTTATTGAGAAGAACCTGAGGAATGGTAAAATCCGTAAAAAATCACTTTGACCCAATCTCACCCCCCAGACCCAATGTCACCCCCACTGACGGTAGGAAAAGCTCGGACAGAATTTCGTGCTTGCCATTTCGTTAGGGCACCTAACTTTTTTAAACAAGAGTGTGTCCCTTTCACACCATATGTAAGCTGTAATTTGAGTGAAAGGGATACACAAAAATAATTTGCCCTTTTGAAATGTCAGGCTCCAATTCATCAAAATTAAAAACTTAGAACAAAGTGGCTAACTTCTGTACGGATGTTTTTCTTACCGTACGGATTTTCGACCCTCATCGTGGCCGGATTTCAATACGGATTTTTTTTTCGTAAAATACAGATTTGTACGGGGTTTGATGATGAAAATGTCATCTTTTTTTTAAATTGAATGGCTTTTTGATTTGTCCAAAGATGTTGCTAATTAGATATTTATATTTAACAGTCAGTTTGATTTTTTAATGGTTAATTTGGATAGCTTTCCGCGTTTGCCACAGTTGATTATGAAAAAATGTTCTTTTCAAATTCGGGACCATCCATAAACCACGTGGACACTTTTTTGGAAATCTCAACCCCCCCCCCCCCCCTTCGTGGACAATTGTCCATACAAAAAAAAACTTTTTTGTATGGAGCGTGGACAATCGCCATACCCCCCCCTCCCTAAAGTGTCCACGTGGTTTATGGATGGTCCCTTCCTTACACAACTTATTTATTCAATAAAAGATCCAAAAGCTATCTAAAACTTGCGAAATCCTATGAAATTCTGGATTAATGAAATTGTAATTGTAAAACACTCGATATTTTTCGTAAAAGAAAACTTACCAGATTTGAATCATTAAATCACGATTTATATTTGAAACATAATTAAATAAAATTTCCAAATATGAAAGCATTTTAGTAGAAAAAATTTCATACAAAATGTGAAAACTTTTGATCCATGTTTCGAATTCGGTTTAAAAAGCAATATGAATCGATAATATTATAAACAAAACTATTTTTAACAAATGTGAGGCAAAATTCTGACTTTTAACCAACTTTACCTTAAATTTGTATTTTGTTAAAAGCTTATAAATTTATTTATTTATATAAACATTGACTTTTTTTCTTTCGTCGTAAATATACAATTTGAACACCTTTAACCTGATTTTAACAACAAAAACTATGACTATCAAAGTAACCCCGTTATTCAAAATAAAAAATTTCAACGCAACTATTCTTTAAACACTATTGAAATAACCTTTTTTCAAAAATTGTGCATGAACCTTGTGTGGCCTACCCTAGTACATGTTTTAAAAATAGTAGTCTTGAGAAACCCCTTACTCGTTGTCTGTCATTTTTTATATGATAAATAAAAATTTCTTTATTTAATCAACCTTTTGAAAATCAGCACACAGAACCAGTCTTCCAAAATTTTGAGCCGATTTGGTCTTGTTAATGTTAAGATATTGGGGTACTCGTTTCTTAAAAGCATCAGCGAAAAATAGCTAAATCTTGGCAATGATACAATCAAATGTCCTCAAAAATTTGGGACGTAATTTCAGAAGAATACAACAAACTATGGCTTAGAATTCCCGAAGAAGAGCGAAATCCAAACCTAATCTCAAAATCTAATGAATCACAGAATTACTCAAAAGCATCAATTTTTGCATGTTGTGAACGTGTTTCAAGACAAGACATTAACTTTAATAACGAAATTCAAACACCCTTTAAAAGAAAGCTGTGTTGCTATGTTCTCCTGGCGGCAACGTTCCTCTAATTAAGTGCACTGTTTCCAGTTGTTCTCCCCGAGGAAAGGTTGTCTCTGCCCGTTCAACCGATCCAGGTCATTCCTGGAGTACTGCCGGAAGCGTTCGCCGTTCGCCCGTAAATCATAAAGATAATTGGGCCATTATGGAGAATTAACTTTTGCTTCCTTCCGTTTTGTACAAACCAGACCAAACCCGCAACGAATGGACGGACATTGAACGAGTGCTGTTTTGCCCTAAAGCTTCCAGTGGTACTGGGGTTGAGTTGTTCGACAGCTTTTCATTTGAAGCTTCCCTGAGTGGGTTCTGCACGGGGCAACTTCAAGAGAAAGAGTGGGTGTTTGTACTGGGAAAATCATCAGCTGGTTTTCTCCAGGGCGAAACAAAAGGCCAGCGTTTAAATCGTTGGCCAGCCCATTGTTTCATAGTAGAACTGGGAAAACGAGTGCTGTTCACACCTTCACAAAGTTAAACGAAGCTTTTTGTGATGTAGGAGTGTGTAAGTTGAATTCGCTGGGTTTTCATTTGTACTGAAGAAGGTCAAATGAAATCTTCATTTTAAAATTGACTGTATTTTGACACAAAGAAATATAATCCAGAATGAAACATCTTAAAATTGGTCCCCATGGTCTGCGTTAAATGTTTTACAGCTTTCCAAAGACAGCGCAAACCACATGGCCTCCGAGAAGCACTTAAAACTTTGACGATACTGTGTTCCACTTCATCTCCCTGATTACATTAAAGCTCACGAGTGCTCCAGCTCTGCAAAAGGGGTGTTTCATTTTCCAAGCTCAATCCCGCAGCACTTTTACCCGGCACCATTAACCATGGCCGGACCAGCTGAAGGCCAACTTCACACTTCACACGTTGAGGGCCCCCTCCCGTTACCATCGCCCCCAACGAACCCAGCCATTTCGCGGTACGTTAGTTTTCCCAACTTTTTCCCAGAGGCTTAACCTCAACGGCAGGTCTGCTTTTGGCGCGGGGCTTTATCCTTTGTACCGGGGAGGAAAAACTTTGATTTATTAATGAAATAACTTTAAGGCTCATCTCCATACACGGAAGGGGGAAGAGTTGAAAGGATCAGCAGCGCAGGGGAGGCCGAAAATGGAAAAGTGCCGGGCATTACGAGCTTTATGAACCGTGAAAATAATGGAAACATTTTGCTCCTCCAAAAAAATAACCAGGGTGAGAGCGAGTCAGGCCCCCTAGAGGGGAAAGGATTTGCGTGCAATGAAGCGATTGTCGATGGGGTGGAGGTGTCCTGCTCAGGGCTGTTGAACCGTGGAGGTGTCACGGTATTGTGTGTGTTTTGAATTTATAATTTTAAATTATAGCACGTTTTCATTATTATGAATGTGATTAGTATTGTGGGTTGCGTAATTATTCATTGGAAACATGATTTATTGTTTGGAAATAGTGCGACACAGTTCTTAATTCGAAAAAGAGCATTGTTTCAAATATGAACTGAACAACTGTATCGAAACAAAACAAATTTCCTAGATAGTGTAAATGAACGGCAACAATCTAAATCATGTTTTATGTAAAATTCAGTATAAATCAAAATATAAACAGCAATATTGAGAAAATACATCAAATGTTTTTCATTACAAAAAAAAGTTCAAGATGGTATGTCAGAGACATAACCGAAAGACATAGGACCAAACAATTTGAATGTGTTTTTGGATTGCTAGTGAAATCTGAAATAAGATTATTTTATTTTGTTTCATAGATTTGTCGGCAAAATTGTCATAAATGTTCTCCCAAGGTGAACCTTCTATGAGGGCACCGGCAACTCCAGGTTGTGGCCACTACGGTCTAAATGTCAATTTTCATGTTCAGTATCAAAAACCATGAATTTGGATATCTATATTGCCACAACTCGTATGGTTCTGTTAAAGACCCTCCGGGCCCCGGGGAAACCTGCTTTGAGATCACCGGTCACTCAAGGTTGTGGCCACTACTGTCGGAATGTCAATTTTCATGTACAGTATCAAAAACCATGAATTTTGATACCAATATGCCACAACCCGTATGGTTCTGTAAAAAGTCCTCCGGGCCCCGGGGGAACCTGCTTTAAGGGCACCGGCCACTCCAGGTTGTGGCCACTACTGTCGAAATGGCCATTATGTTCAGCATCAAAAACCATGAATTTTGATACCCATATTGCCACAACTCGTATGTTTCTGTAAATGTCCCCCAGGCCCCGGGGGAACCTTCTTTGAGGGCACCGGCCACTCCAGGTTGTGGCCACTACTGTCGAAATGGCCATTATTATGTTCAGTATCAAAAACCATGAATTTTGATACCCATATTGCCACAACTCGTTTGTTTCTGTAAATGTCCCCCCAGGCCCCGGGGGAACCTTCTTTGAGGGCACCGGCCACTCCAGGTTGTGGCCACTACTGTCGAAATGGCCATTATTATGTTCAGTATCAAAAACCATGTATTTTGATATCCATATTGCCACAACTCGTATGTTTCTGTTAATGTCCCCCCAGGCCCCGGGGGAACCTTCTTTGAGGGCACCGGCCACTCCAGGTTGTGGCCACTACTGTCGAAATGGCCATTATTATGTTCAGTATCAAAAACCATGAATTTTGATACCCATATTGCCACAACTAGTATGTTTCTGTAAATGTCCCCCCACGCCCCGAGGGAACCATCTTTGAGGGCACCGGCCACTCCAGGTTGTGGCCACTACTGTCGAAATGGCCATTATTATGTTCAGTATCAAAAACCATGAATTTTGATACCCATATTGCCACAACTCGTATGTTTCTGTAAATGTCCCCCCAGGCCCCGGGGGAACCTTCTTTGAGGGCACCGGCCACTCCAGGTTGTGGCCACTACTGTCGAAATGGCCATTATTATGTTCAGTATAAAAAACCATGAATTTTGATACCCATATTGCCACAACTCGTATGTTTCTATAAATGTCCCCCCAGGCCCCGGGGGAACCTTCTTTGAGGGCACCGGCCACTCCAGGTTATGGCCACTACTGTCAAAATGGCCATTATTATGTTCAGTATAAAAAACCATGAATTTTGATACCCATATTGCCACAACTCGTATGTTTCTGTAAATGTCCCCCCAGGCCCCGGGGGAACCTTCTTTGAGGGCACCGGCCACTCCAGGTTGTGGCCACTACTGTCAAAATGGCCATTATTATGTTCAGTATCAAAAACCATGAATTTTGATACCTATATTGCCACAACTAGTATGTTTCTGTAAATGTCCCCCCACGCCCCGAGGGAACCATCTTTGAGGGCACCGGCCACTCCAGGTTGTGGCCACTACTGTCGAAATGGCCATTATTATGTTCAGTATCAAAAACCATGAATTTTGATACCCATATTGCCACAACTCGTATGTTTCTGTAAATGTCCCCCCAGGCCCCGGGGGAACCTTCTTTGAGGGCACCGGCCACTCCAGGTTGTGGCCACTACTGTCGAAATGGCCATTATTATGTTCAGTATAAAAAAACCATGAATTTTGATACCCATATTGCCACAACTCGTTTGTTTCTGTAAATGTCCCCCCAGACCCCGGAGGAACCTTCTTTGAGGGCACCGGCCACTCCAGGTTGTGGCCACTACTGTCGAAATGGCCATTATTATGTTCAGTATAAAAAACCATGAATTTTGATACCCATATTGCCACAACTCGTATGTTTCTATAAATGTCCCCCCAGGTTCCGGGGGAACCTTCTTTGAGGGCACCGGCCACTCCAGGTTATGGCCACTACTGTCAAAATGGCCATTATTATGTTCAGTATCAAAAACCATGTATTTTGATATCCATATTGCCACAACTCGTATGTTTCTGTAAATGTCCCCCCAGGCCCCGGGGGAACCTTCTTTGAGGGCACCGGCCACTCCAGGTTGTGGCCACTACTGTCGAAATGGCCATTATTATGTTCAGTATCAAAAACCATGAATTTTGATACCCATATTGCCACAACTAGTATGTTTCTGTAAATGTCCCCCCACGCCCCGAGGGAACCATCTTTGAGGGCACCGGCCACTCCAGGTTGTGGCCACTACTGTCGAAATGGCCATTATTATGTTCAGTATCAAAAACCATGAATTTTGATACCCATATTGCCACAACTCGTATGTTTCTGTAAATGTCCCCCCAGGCCCCGGGGGAACCTTCTTTGAGGGCACCGGCCACTCCAGGTTGTGGCCACTACTGTCGAAATGGCCATTATTATGTTCAGTATAAAAAACCATGAATTTTGATACCCATATTGCCACAACTCGTTTGTTTCTGTAAATGTCCCCCCAGACCCCGGAGGAACCTTCTTTGAGGGCACCGGCCACTCCAGGTTGTGGCCACTACTGTCGAAATGGCCATTATTATGTTCAGTATAAAAAACCATGAATTTTGATACCCATATTGCCACAACTCGTATGTTTCTGTAAATGTCCCCCCAGGCCCCGGGGGAACCTTCTTTGAGGGCACCGGCCACTCCAGGTTGTGGCCACTACTGTCGAAATGGCCATTATTATGTTCAGTATAAAAAACCATGAATTTTGATACCCATATTGCCACAACTCGTATGTTTCTATAAATGTCCCCCCAGGTTCCGGGGGAACCTTCTTTGAGGGCACCGGCCACTCCAGGTTATGGCCACTACTGTCAAAATGGCCATTATTATGTTCAGTATAAAAAACCATGAATTTTGATACCCATATTGCCACAACTCGTATGTTTCTGTAAATGTCCCCCCAGGCCCCGGGGGAACCTTCTTTGAGGGCACCGGCCACTCCAGGTTATGGCCACTACTGTCAAAATGGCCATTATTATGTTCAGTATAAAAAACCATGAATTTTGATACCCATATTGCCACAACTCGTATGTTTCTGTAAATGTCCCCCCAGGCCCCGGGGGAACCTTCTTTGAGGGCACCGGCCACTCCAGGTTATGGCCACTACTGTCAAAATGGCCATTATTATGTTCAGTATAAAAAACCATGAATTTTGATACCCATATTGCCACAACTCGTATGTTTCTGTAAATGTCCCCCCAGGCCCCGGGGGAACCTTCTTTGAGGGCACCGGCCACTCAAGGTTGTGGCCACTACTGTCGAAATGGCCATTATTATGTTCAGTATAAAAAACCATGAATTTTGATACCCATATTGCCACAACTCGTATGTTTCTGTAAATGTCCCCCCAGGCCCCGGGGGAACCTTCTTTGAGGGCACCGGCCACTCCAGGTTATGGCCACTACTGTCAAAATGGCCATTATTATGTTCAGTATAAAAAACCATGAATTTTGATACCCATATTGCCACAACTCGTATGTTTCTGTAAATGTCCCCCCAGGCCCCGGGGGAACCTTCTTTGAGGGCACCGGCCACTCCTGGTTTTGGCCACCACTGTCGAATTGGCCATTTTTCATGAGAACCGCCGCATCATAGCGACTTCCACGCCGTCCGCTTCGCTTGAATTTCCTCCTTCTGCTGCCGGTGGTTCTTCCTTCTGGTTGCTGGTCCTCTTCTTCTATTGGCCGCTGCTGCTGCTGCTCCGCGCCGGCCCGACGTGCACAGTTCGAGTGCTCGTTCCAAAGTGACTTGCTTTTGCGAAATTTTCTGCTTAAATAGCGGCACAGCCGGAGAACGGCACAAAAGGGGCGCGGTCTCGAATGCATACGCTCGCTCTGATTGGTCATCTGTCCGATTTGTACTGAAAAATTACTCATTTTGATTGCATGTTTTAAGTGCTTTAACTATGTTTAGTCAGACTATCTATGTAGTTAAACAATAGCTGAAGTCTTCCTCTTTCGATTGGTGGTCCAACCATCTGGATTGATTCACAGGGAAAAAAGATATAAGCGTTCAAAATGTCCCCTTTTTTAACGCTTAAAAGTGACGCTTTGGATCGAATTTCTGAACTGGCCCCCCAATATAGTAAGTAAAGACATAGTCCTATGTCAAAAATAATTGAAAGCAATTGTTTTGAAATCAATCAAAGTTTGAATAATAATAGATCTTTGGTCTCTGATTCCAAATCATCCCGGAAGATTCACTGTATGCTCTGAAATAATGTTATTGATTCGCGGTCGATCTTTACGACAGTCCAGCCTAATCTCACACAATAACACACGCACGAGTAATTGCTTAATTCCGGGCTGAGCTGCCGCTGCTGTAACTTTTACGAGCTTTATCTGTAATGAACTAGTGCTAAACGGCTCATTACCCAGCTGATCCGTTGATTTCTTACTCCTCTCCCGGGTCCGACAACTGTGCTGTGGAGTCTATAATCGTTTCTCTTACTTTTTTTTTATATTAAATTATTAAACTCTCATGTTCTCTCGTTGTTGCTGTCGCATTAACGGAAATTTATCCGCACATAAATAATTTTATTCGCCGTGGCACCACGATCTTCTCATCGATTCTCACCAAAGATTTCTTCTTTTCATGTTTTGCAGACTTCATCCCAACCGCCGGCAGTGGCCCAAGTGCAAAATTTGTTCTGACGATGAAGCTGCAGGCCCGGTCCGGCCGAGAAGAGATTCATAAATACGTGACTTTACGAGCTGATGCCAACGCCGTGCTCAACGCGACGACGTGGATTCGGAGTGATCTCGTTGATTGTTGTCCCCAAAGTTGTTGGTCAGCGACACCCTCGTCAACGCGGGAGGAAGACGCCATGCCGCAGGTCCTCCACCTCCACCGCAGTTGAGCCGCGGGGACACGCCCGCGACGGATATTCAAATTAAATGGGTGATGTCCTATAAATCAGCCCCCTCTTTAATACCGCACGACGACGAATTCCACCGCCGGACACTTTGGAATGAGTGCTCTCTCATTACGGTTTTGCGGAGTGTTGGAAATATGAGTGTGCGCGTGCTCGATTTTTGCGGGGAACGTTAGTTTAAGTAGAATGTGTTCAACCTTGGGTGCCAGGTAACTTTGAAATTGAATGAAGGATTTATTGCACTTACAACCAAAGAAACTATTTTGTGCACGATTTTTACAAGCTGGTTGATCGAAATTTGAACAATATTCAAAATAGTTTCTTTAGCTTCTCATTTCTTATGCATAAACTTCAGTCAATTTGCAAATATAAAAAAAAAATCACATAATTTACAGAGAAATGCTTTGATGAAGGTGAGGATAAGTCTCACTTTGTACGCTTCCTAACGCTGTGATAAATACACCACTGTGAATCTGAAAACGTAAAAGCACACGTAGTCACACACCGCCGAGAATATCCCACCTTGATCCGAGGCCGAAGTGCTACCAGAAGAAGTTTCACCCGGAAAAACTCTATCCAAACAACTTAACGAGGTCCCCTTGGGGGCCAAAGCAAGAGTAAACAATCCACAAAAGTTGTTCCTTTGTACTGCTGCACCTCTAGACACTAGAACGTCGCCGAAAATGTTCAACCAGCAAAGTTTGGGCGCTCTAAACACGAATCAGTACATGTACCGAAGCTATCCGAACCTGCCCTACCCGCTGCCAGTTTCCGGCCAGCAGCAACAGACCGCCGCCACGTCATACCCGCTGCACCACTCGATGACCCTTCCATGACATTACGGCCAAAGCCGACAGCAGACTACCAGCAGCAGTAACATCAACAACAACAACGCCACCACCAACCGACAGAAAAACAATTGCTACTATTGCAACAACAACATCAATCTCACCTGCACCTGTTTGTCGTCGAGTGCCCTCGGATACTTTTACTCGACGTCACAAACCCTCAACTCGGCCCCCTCGACCCTCCCCAGGCGATCCCGGCCCACCAACCACCACTACCTAGCCGGGTGGAATCCTCCGCAGGTTCCACTGCTCCCACCGTACCCGTTCCAACAGGCCCCACCCGCGACCCACCATCCCGTGGCCACCAAGTCCACGTCGACCTCGACAGACGTTCGCCGGCAGCAGAACCAGGAATCACAAGTCGACGAAACAATGCTCGGCATTAACCACGCGCCCTCCTCCGATCCGGATTCCCCTGCCCTATCGGCGTCCCCTCCACCGGCCCCCGCCCCACGACCCCCACCCGTTCGGAACGGCTGCCAGCGGTGTCGATTCAATGCCTCGGTCAACTCCTCACTGAACAGGTCCCACCAGCACCTCACCTCCTCGGATAGTGCCAACAACACCCTAACGCGGGGGAGCGTCCATAACAGCAGCCTCCGTGGCGGTGGCGATGGCCGGAACCACATTGCCACCAGCACCGGCCATTTGCATACTGCCGGGTCCACTGCATCGAACCAGGTGACGGTGGCTTCAACGGGACATCACGCACACAACGGAACGTATCCTGGCGGTGGTAAGTCTAACAATGCAATGCATTTGAGCACATAGAAGGGGAGAGACACACAGAAAGTGAACAGTCGAATGTCAATTGGGGGGCCACCACCTGAGGCAATTTGGCGGTGCCACACTGCAGAGCACTGTGCCAATTTCCCATTTGGGCAACTTTTGTCAGCGGTTGTCGTTTGCAATTCTGGCGAAAAGTCGTTTCAGAATAAACATCGACTTCGTTCACGTTGTGTTGAAGCTGGTTGAACTGTGTGAGCAATTCTTCTACTCAAACCTTGCCACTTTTTGAGACTATCTCGATCCAATTCAAGGTTTGGCGATGAATATAGAAAAATGCATTAACATCTTTAAAATAAACCAATTTTGGAATTGATATGAATATTATATTATACAAAATTTATCAAATACTTGATTTAAAATTTAAACCCCAAATTTTCAAATTTTTGCTTCGCTTCGCTAGGAGATGGTGATTTTTAGCGGATTGTAGACTGGATTTTCGCCATGTGATGTGATGATTGTCTAAGTCCAAGTTGCCTAGGAATCGATAATTGGGAATACAGACGTGCCTCGGTTTAGCACCGCATATGGGGGATGCAAAACCGAGGCGTGCATAACCGAGGCACAGAGCTTATGGGATTTTGGCTATATGGGAGACATTGGCTTTAATCGTACGAAAAATCATGCAAACATCAAAAATTATAGTGTTTTGGAATCGGGATGATGTCAGCTATCCATTAAAATTATTATTTCATGAAAGTTTTCACAAAAATACGTATTTTTCCTGTATTTCGAAAATGCATATTTTTTTCCTAAAGAAACCAACAATATATTGTTATTGGAATATGGGTATCAAATGATCAGGGTTTTTTCATACATTTTGGATGTAACAATAACATTTTTAGAAAATACTCAAAATTTTCACAAAACTACGTATTTTCGAAAAAATACTCAAAATTTCAATTTTTACAATATGGGTATCAAACGATCGGAATTTTTCATACATTTCGAATGTAATAACAACATTTTTAGAAAATACTGAAAATTTTCACAAAACTACGGATTTTCGAAAAAATACTCAAAATTTCCATTTTTACAATATGGGTATCAAACGATCGGAATTTTCTCATACATTTCAAATGTAATAACAACATTTTTAGAAAATACTCAAAATTTTCACAAAACTACGTATTTAAAAAAAAATACTCAAACTTCAATTTTTACAATATGGGTATCAAAAGATCGGGATTTTTTCATACATTTCGAATGTAATAACAACATTTTTAGAAAATAATCAAAATTTTCACAAAACTACGTATTTTCGAAAAAATACTCAAAATTTCGATGTTTGCAATAATGGGTATCAAACGATCGGGATTTTTTCATACGTTTCGAATGTAATAACAACATTTTTAGAAAATACTCAAAATTTTCACAAAACTACGAATTTTTGAAAAAAAGTACTCAAAATTTCCGGTTTTACAATGTGGGTATCAAACAATCGGGATTTTTTCATACATTTCGAATGTAATAACAGCATTTTTAGAAAATACTAAAAAATTTCACAAAACTACGTATTTTCGAAAAAATACTTAAAATTTCCGTTGACGATACAAAGAAACAATTAATGAAAAAATCTCAACCATGTTATACTCATATTGTAAAAAACTGAAATTCGGGGTATTTTTTTTTTTAAAACGTAGTTTTGTGAAAATTTGGATATTTTCACAAATTTGTGTTAAAACTTTTGAAATGTATAAAAAAATCCCGAACATTTGATACCTCTTGTGAAAACCGGAAATTTTGAGTATTTTTTTTTTAAATATGTAGTTTTGTGAAAACTTTGAGTATTTTAATTTTTTTACTTTCGAAATGTATGAAAAATCCCGATTGTTTGATACCCATATTGCAAATATTGAAATTTCGAGTATTTTTTTTTTGAAAATACGTAGTTTTGTGAAAATTTTGAGTATTTTCTAAAAATGTTGTTATTACATTCGAAATGTATGAAAAATCCCGATCGTTTGATACCCATATTGTAAATATTGAAATTTTTAGTATTTTTTTTTTTTTTGAAAATACGTAGTTTTGTGAAAATTATGAGTATTTAAAAAAAATGCTGTTATTAAATTCCAATTTTATGAAAAAATCAAGATCGTTTGATACCCACATTGTAAAAACGGAAATTTTGAGTATTTTTTTTTCAAAAATTCGTAGTTTTGTGAAAATTTTGAGTATTTTCTAAAAATGTTGTTAATACATTCGAAATGTATGAAAAAATCCCGATCGTTTGATACCCATATTGTAAAAATTAAAATTTTGAGTATGTTTTCGAAAATACGTAGTTTTGTGATAATTTTCAGTATTTTCTAAAAATGTTGCTATTACATTCGAAATGTATGAAAAAATCTCGATCGTTTGATATCCATATTGTAAAAATTGAAATTTTGAGTATTTTTTTCGAAAATACGTAGTTTTGTGAAAGTTTTGAGTATTTTCTAAAAATGTTATTGTTACATCCAAAATGTATGAAAAAAAACCTGATCATTTGATACCCATATTGCAATATCAATATATTTTTGGTTTCTTTAGAGAAAAAATATGCATTTTCAAATTACAGGAAAAATACGTATTTTTGTGAAAATTTTCATGAAATTATAATTTTAATGGATAGCTGATATCATCCCGATTCCAAAACACTATAATTTTTGATGTTTGCATGAATATTCATAGAATTATAGCCAATGTCTCCCATATAGCCAAAATCCCATAAGCTCTGTGCTTCAGTTAAGCACTGGGCCGTGCTTAACCGAGGCAGCTGAACGGTGCAAAACCGGGGCAGTGCAAAACCGAGGCGTGCAAAACCGAGGCATGACTGTAGAACCAATTCCACCTGAACTAGATTCTCACCACCATGGTAGCCGTCCATTGCCGGCCGCTCCCATCTCCACTGCGCACCAGGGACAAGGAAAGGGATTTGGAAGACGGGAAGTGTTGATGCTCCACTTTTTTCAGAGTATTAAGGGAAAATCTCCATGGTATCCTAAAGTAAGTTTCGCTTGGAGTTGGAAGGTTTTTCGGGAAGGTAAATGGGAAAGCTTTTATTTCATCTCATCTCATCTCTTATTGGATGAATTCTATCAGTCGCCCAGGCTATTTATAGCGAGGTATTTTTTGATTCAATTTCAACTGCGCTTGCATCTTGCATGCAATCTTGTTTGAGTTCTGATATTCAACTTGCATTCAATTTGATTCTTAGTCCGATTCTTGGATTCAACTATATCAGTCTAGGTCCTCCTCAAGCTACCAATGCTCCACGGTTAAGTGGAAAGCATTTTTGCTTGCCAATCTCAAGGACAGGGGATCGAACCCTGCCGTAAGTTTCAAGTATTTCATTAAATTCAAATTTGAATGAGTCCAGAACATTCTCGTTGGGAGCAGATGGGTATTGATCCCAGGACCATTCGCTTTTAAAGCGAACATCGTAACCATTCAGCCAGAACCGCTCCCCCATTTTTTTCAAATTTTCATGTAAAAAGTATCATTTTTCCTACTCCCTTTTAGTGAAAAAGTTGATTTTTTCTTAATTTTTTAGTATTTAGTATAAGGAATTCGGTAAAAATATTTTCAGGCTTACGCTCACACCATCAAAACGTAATTTTAATGTTTTATACGAGCTTTTCAAATGGCTGTATTTTCGAACTTCAAACTAATCATTTTTCACTTGCCTCCTAGACAACTTAAATCGGTAGAAATGATGCGGAGTTATAATTATTGTATGATGTGTTTTTTTGTACAAAACTGAACAAAATAGAGCTACTGGATTTTCTTGTACACTGAAAAAAACCAATTCTCGAAATCGTGAATTAAGTTCACGAATGCGAGAACCACGAAGGAATATATTCACGTTTATAGTGCAAATGCACCATACTCATGAATAAATTCCTTCGTGGTTCTCACATTCGTGAACTTAATTCACGATAACGAGAATTGATTTTTTTCTGTGTAGGATTTCTATCCGTGTAATATTATTATTTTTTGACACACATTTCCTGACGAATATTGCAATATTTTTTAATTCTGTGTGTAATTGCTCTGTAATTATATGCTTTTATACCAAACTGCTGTAACTCATAATAATGAATTCACATTTATAGTATTGATCAGCTAAACTAATGGTTATTGATGCCAAAGTTCGAAAAGAGTCCTTTCAGCGAGTTTGAAAATTCAACACGATAGTTCCACTTTAAAAACTATCCAGGATGTTTTTCTATCGCCTCCAGTTAAATCGATAATCGTGCCCACCGTTTAACCAGCGCAGCCTCAACTCGGCAAGCAACAAACACCCACAATCTGTGGTGCAACCCCGTTAGGACCACCTTGACCCTCCTACTCACTACTCACTCCTGCAGCTGCAGCACTAGAAATATGAAAACAATTCCCATTAAAATGTCCCTCGTCTGGGTGACAAAACTTTGTCCTTAATCCCAGACCCACCCCCAGCTAACCATTCTCTTCTGCTTCTCCATCGGGACCGACCCATCACACATCTGTCTCTCGCTCTGTCCCTCTTCTAGGTGGCGGCAGCTACGACCGGGGCCGGCTGCTGGAGGAGGAGGACTCTGCCTATCCGGCACTGCTGGAACGCGAGCTGCACTCACTGCATCGGAATGTTCCGGCGCTGCGACGGGCCGGCGTCGACACAACTGCAATTAGACAGGTAACGTGGTGGGGGTTACGGTTGGAAGAAATAATAATTTCATTGCAAAAAATATTTTATTTTTTTACCAAATTAACTTTTATTTGAAAACCCTCAACATAGTAAATTAGATAAACAATTTTTAAAGATTTTCTTGCGTTCAAATAACCCAGGTTCAACGGTACTCTAATTCCGCGTTTAAACAGGTGTCGTGACCAGAGTTCCCAAATGAACCGGTTAGGCTAGGTTCACCAATAAAATTGGTTCGGCTTAAGCCTCCTTTTGTGGTTCAATCCTGGTTCAGTGAACCATGAACCATGGCTTAAGCCAGGCTAACCCGGCTAATGAAAACCATGACTATGCATAAGTGTTAGGGTGCACAATGATTCCGTGTAACAAATATAATGATGTAACATTGTTACACCGTAACATTGTTACACCGTGACATTGTTACACCGTAACATTGTTACACCGTAACATTGTTACACCGTAACATTGTTACACCGTAACATTGTTACACCGTAACATTGTTACAACGTAACATTGTTACACCGTAACATTGTTACACCGTAACATTGTTACACCGTAACATTGTTACACCGTAACATTGTTACACCGTAACATTGTTACACCGTAACATTGTTACACCGTAACATTGTTACACTGTAACATTGTTACAACACTGTTACGGTGTAATACTGTTACGGTGTTACACCGTAACATTGTTACACTGTAACATTGTTACAGCACTGTTACGATGTAACACTGTTACGGTGTTACACCGTTACATTGTTACACTGTAATATTGTTACAACACTGTTACGGTGTAACACTGTTACGGTGTAACACTGTTACGGTGTAACACTGTTACGGTGTAACACTGTTACGGTGTAACACTGTTACGGTGTAACACTGTTACGGTGTAACACTGTTACGGTGTAACACTGTTACGGTGTAACACTGTTACGGTGTAACACTGTTACGGTGTAACGCTGTTACGGTGTAACACTGTTACGGTGTAACAGTGTTACGCAGTAGTTGATTTAGGGTTGAACAGTATCATGGTGTAACAGAGCTCGCCGTTTAGCCTAACATTCTTTGATCAGGTTCAAGCCTGGTTCAAGCCAATGGTTCATTTTGGCTAGCCTCGCCTGGTTTGAACCAAATGAACCATGGCTCACGGCGCTCGTTGAGCCTGAGCCGACGATGCTTGCCGACGTGTGGAGTGAACCTGAACCAGAAAAATGAACCTAGCCTAGCCGATGGCTTAGGCTAGTGGGAACACTGGTCGTGACTGACACCTGTGGTAGGTGGGCGGTGACCACCGTGGTATTGCGGCCGTTTTTCCCACAAGAGCCATAAGGGGAGAAACGGTACACGATGACCCATTAAAGCTTCATGAAAATGTGTGAAAATGTTCATTGTAAACCACGCACAACATTTTAGAAACTTTACTGTTCTTTTAAATTTTCTTCAAAAAACTATAACTTAATGAATCTTTTGATAAAATTTTAAAAATGTTTGACTAACTTTAATTTTTTCATTTTCTTTTCTCAAAAACAAATGCTTTTCATCGTTGCACCATGGCACCAGCACTTCTACCCGGACGGTGGCTGGGGCTGGATTGTTTGCGGTGTGGCCTTCCTGGCGCATGTCCTCACGACGGGCTTCCAGCTGAGCTACGGACTGCTGCTGCTGTACGCGATACGCCACCTGGGCCACGAGGTGAATACCGAAGCAGGTTAGATCCACAACAACAGAAAAAAAAATAATACAATAATGCACCACCTTTTCTTCTATTTTTGGTTTGCGCCCGTATTTGTAGTTTTCGCTGTGCTTAAATTAATTTTTCCTTTCTCTGGAAAACAAGGCTCTGCCTGCATGTGTTTTTTGTTTGACAACACTGTTTAGCAAATTTTATAAAAGTGTTAAAATTGTTAATTTTTACTTATTTCTTATTTAAAATGTTATGTTCTTACTATCATGGTTGACTTGAAAATCTTCAATCATACATTTGTAATAATTCGGTATTTATTTGTTATTTGACGTTCACACCAACAATGCATGCATTTTGCCTTACCCTCCCCTTAGCCTACAATTTTTTGTATGTGTCCTGTGTACTTAATGTGTCCTGAAGCGTGAAATGGTGGTGGTGCAAAACCAAAACAAAAAATCACGTACCACCCAGCAACCAGCAGCCCACCCACTCCCTACTTCATCGCTCCTCTGGGACCGTGATGCCCCCGTCGGGTACGATTTATTGTCAAAACATTTGCGGAAGCTCTGCAGCAAAGCTTTATGCTGCTGGCCAGGTCAGGGACTGGAGCAAAACAACAACAACAAATTGTGTGAATTAGTTTCCGGAACGGTTGAGTTAATGGGGGAGAGGAAGAAACAAAGGAGTTGAGGATGTGGTTTTCTTTATTGACTTAAAACGGGTTCGTGAAAGTTAAACATAAAAAATAAAGAAGCATTGGCAGCATTCGTTATTAATTATGCCATACATGTATATCTATTTCTTCCAGCTGTTAAACAAACTCGCAGTGAAGCAGAAATGGTTTTAGAAAAATATAAATCTTCACAAATTGTTTATTCTCATTTCATTTTACAACAAATGAAGTTTCTCAGCGATTCCACGTCATACTAGCAGAATCCAGCTAAAAATTGATCCGATTTGGCTCAAATTTGGCCTTGGACCACCTTGTTGAGGAAAGGATCATCCTTATCGGAAAACTAACAAATTTTTTGAACAATTTTTTAGAAAATAAGTTGATTTCTCTGGGTTAATTTTATCAAAATTTTGATGAATCATCATTAAAAAAGAAGTTTAAAAAATATAAATATGGCTTTTTTTGTACGTATTGTATGATTATACTGGCCTAAATGTTGGACAAACTTTATATTTGAGTTTCGCACGCTAAAGAAGAATCTGTTACAGTCAGAAATGCATTGCTGTCAACTGAGATTCAAATAAAATTGGAAATTTTAAGAAAAGGATTATCTTTTTATTTACAATACATCCACTGGAGTTTTTTAAGGGGGAAGGAGACAAAAACTTTGGAATAAAATTTGCATTGGCCTTATTGTCAATATTGAAAATATTCCTTATTTACATAAATGTATTAGTAAATTCAGTTGGAAACTGACATTTCGATTCTTTTTACTTGTGCATCTTGTAAAATTAAGATAACTACTTAAATATCTTAGAAATCGCCAGTAATACAAAAATGATCAACTTACAGTCTCATTAATCTGAATCTAATGTTTTTTTTTTATTATCACTCATACCGTTACCATTTCATTCTGTTTGAATTCGTTGTAAAATTGTAAAAACCATAAAAAAAATAAAATGGCTCTAAATTAATCAGGAAGTTCTGTGTCCAAACAAATATGGACCATGAACTTTCGTGTCCTTTTTTACACTTGAATTGTATTTTAAATGTTTTTTTTTATTTTAATGCTGTATGACTAAAAATATTCAGATAAGTTAGATGCAAATATATCCAAAAAAATTATTACTCGGCTCTGCCCGAGGTCGGGAGGAAAAAGGGGGACAAAACAAAAATAAAAAAATTGAAATAACAAGCCATGTTATCAACATTTGAATAAAAAAAAGTATTTTGAAATGCATTTTACACTGGTTCACTTGTTTTGCATCATTAGTTTAAAACAAATAAAATTTGACGAAATCAAAAATTTCAGAGGGTAAAATGACAAAATGATTATAAATGCAGAGAAATGCATTAAAAATTGATTTCAGCTGATTGCACTTGCATTTCACCTTCATCTGAAACTTTTCGGGCGTGACAAAAACTTTCAAAAATATTTGTTCCAGCCTAACTAATTAAAACAAATATTGAGAAAATTAAATTCAGGCTGTGCTTGCGTAACCATAACACAAAATAATTTGCAACACAATTGTTTATAATTTTGATGTCGAAATGGTTTTTATGAAAAAAATATTGATTTAATGAAAATTTCATAATTCTGAAATAACGCATGTTCTTCAAGTATAATGATTGATATAATTTAAAAGCCATTTCACGATAACTATTTTTTTAAATATTTTAAGACGTGTTATTTAAAAAAAAATTATGGTGGCTTTCAAGTCCGCAATACAAAATTTAACTTTGAAAAAATCTTTTGTTTTTGTAATTTTGTATGGTTATTTTTTACAGTACAACTTTGTACTGCAGTTGCAGGCAATTGGAATGAAAATTGATACAAATAAGTATGAGGTCTGAGAATGACCCATACATGGTAAAGGTAGTATTGAAAAGTTTATGAAAACAAGGTTAAAAATAACAAAAATGTGGTTTAAAAATCAATTTGCAATTTTCTTTAAAGTTTGATTAATGAATTGAAATGAATTTAATATAGCTTTTCAAATGATAAACATAATGCAATCCAGAACAGTTTTTGAGCTGGACTAAAAATGAAAAAAAAAACCTTTTAGATGGTACAACAAAGCTTCCTACAATCTTTTTTTGAGAAAAAAAATATTGTTAATATTTCCAAGCTCATTTCGTTGTTATCAACCAATCTGGGTGCAGCAAAACTGTGCCATTTTCAGATGTACCAACTCACACTTTTTGCCCTCCTCACCTCAATGAGGAAAGGCTATAAAATCACTCGAAAATTGAAATTCTTTATTCGACTGGATGTGAGTCCGTGCACCAAAAAATATGCACAAGATTTTCTACGGACTGGCTGAACCGATTTGGACTGTTCTGGCCTCATTCGATCCGTCTTGGGAACCCACAAGACCCTAGTTAATATTATGAAGTTTAGAAAAGTACTTCAAAAGTTATGCTAAAAAAACGAATTGGCTATAGTTTGGAAGATTGTAAAAAAGGGTGGTTTTGAAAGAAAATCCGTCATGCTATACATTTTTGGAAAGGTATTTGAAAGCCCTTTCCAATGAGCTTAAGTTATTAGTACTTAAGTGCTTTTTATACACTTTTTCTAGGCCGGATCTCAAATATATTGACGAAAAAGCTGTCCGGATCTATCATGCGACCCATCGTAGGATAGGTAAACAAAAAACCTTTCCAACAAGCCCAAAAGATTGAAGATCTGACAACTCTATCAAAAGTTATAAGTACCTTAGTGTTTTTAATACTTTTTTTTGAGGCCGGATCTCAGAAATTTTGATAAAAATAACTGTTATTGATACACTTTTTTGAGGCTGTGTAGTGTATTCACTTTATGAATGCGAGGAAGGCATCAACCACCTAAAGGTGGATTAATTTACGTTTTTTTTTTTTGTAAAATCGCGTTAACTCGTGATGTTTATAAGCAATTTCCTTATGTCTATATAGAGCAATTCCAGCTCAAATCAGGATTTTTTCTGGCACTTTTGTACCCGACCCTCTCCGATTTCAATGAAACTTTGTAGACATGTTATCCTAGGCCTATATAAGCCATTTTTGTGTATATGGAGCCAGTAACACTCGATAATGACATTTGAGAATGGCGTAAGGTATTTAAATATTTTTGTATTTTGTAATTTAAAAATTACTGTATCTAGAAGCCGTTGCGTCGTATCAAAAAGTGGTCAAAGACAAACTTGTAGAAAATTGGACGGGCTTTCTGAAAAAAATACACTGAAACAAAAATACACGCCAAAAAAACTGCCAAAAAAACATTGACCACCTAATCCTTGGGAAGATACAGCGGTTTTGAAAATAAAAATGTTGAAAAAACGAGTTTTTTGGTGGTTTTTGGGAATTTCTATATGACAGACTTGGTTTTTCAGTCTGGTAAATATTTTTACCGGAAAGCTCGTCCAATTTCCCATAAATTTGCCTTTGACAGCTTTTTGATTTGACTCGTTTTTATATTTACGTAAGCAAATTTACTATCCAGGTTTCTACCACACTGAAAAAAATATTCTATTTTCAGTTATTAGCAATGTAGTTAAGCTTATATCTGTAAGCCCTTACATCCAATTGAAATGCTGTCAAAGACAAACTTATGGGAAATTGGACTAGCTTTCTGGTAAAAATATTTACGAGACTGAAAAGCCAAGTCTATCATATAGAAATTCCCAAAAACCACCAAAAACCCCGTTTTTTCAACATTTTTATTTTCAAAACCGCTGTATCTTCCCAAGGATTAGACATAGGACAATGGTCAATATAAAGATTTTTATGTAAAATTGTCTGGGGAATCGATTGCCACTACCGGTTTTAAAAAATTTTGACGTTTAGACCAATTTTCAAAAAAACTGTTTAAGTAAATGATTTTTTTAATTTTTTTAGGAGTGATATATCATCCTGCATTTTTCGTCAGTCTTTTGGAAACATTTTAGGCTATTCCTTCAAAAATTTTGAACGAAAAAAAATCGTGACATCACCTTTAAATTTAAGTTTTAGACTTAAAAATCAAAAAATCTCATAGATGTGGCGTGTATTTTTGTTTCAGTGTATTTTTTTCAGAAAGCCCGTCCAATTTCCTACAAGTTTGTCTTTGACCACTTTTCGATACGACGCAACGGCTTCTAGATACAGGAATTTTTAAATTACAAAATACAAAAATATTTAAATACCTTACGCCATTCTCAAATGTTGTTTTCGAGTACTATTGGCTCCATATACACAAAATGGCTTATATAGGCCTAGGATAACATGTCTACAAATTTTCATTGAAATCGGAGAGGGTCGGGTACAAAAGTACCAGAAAAATTCCTGATTTAAGCTGGAATTTCTCTATATTAAAATTTTTGTAATTGTCTGCTCTACAATTTTGTGGAACATTGATACACTCTAAAAAATAATCCTGCAAAGTTAGAAAAAACACGACATTTTAAAATGAAAAATTTTGTTCTAAATGAAAAATGACCCTTCTGGGTCAATGTAGATTCGAAAAGTACATTAAATTTCCCATAAAATGACATGTTCTTAAATTTTTACAGTCAAGTAACGGAAAATGGGAGCATTTTTTAAACTTTTTTAGTGTTTTTTTTTCCGATGAAAAATACGTTTTTTCGGAATTCTGAGTACGCCATCAAATTGGGCATCTAATTTTACATATAAGTCCTTTTGACACCAATTTTCTATGGGAACGTTCTTTTATTACGTAACGCGAAAAATCGGACTTTTAGACCCCCTCCCCCCCCTCGTAACAAAATTTCCATACAAATTTTAAAAATTTTGTATGGAGCGTAACACGGCCTCCGACCCCCCCTCCCCCCCTACTGCGTTACGTAATAAAAGAACGCTCCCTATCTCATAACCGTTTCAGGCTGCAAATTATTGAAAAACACCTCTTTTTTCGCATGCTCAAAAATGGAAGGGATCGTACCGCCTCTCCGTCACGAGATATCAAAAACGGACCTCTGATTCGTGATCAGGGACAAAAGTTACCCCTAAGGACAAAGTTTCACGCAAATCGAAGAGGGGTCGGGGCAAGTGCTGTGTGAGTTGGCGGAGAATTACCCGTATGTATTTGACAATTTGATAATTTCGAATCAACATGCAAGCTTTTCTGAAGTGCAGTTAATCAGATAGCTTATTTTATTTGCTGGCAGAACCATTTAAAATTGACTGAATTCATGAAAAAAAATCTATTTAAAATAAAAACTCGAATTGAGTCCTCTACCACAACATTGCATTGCATTCCCACTAAAGTAAACAAGGATGCCTTCCTGAATCAACAAAAGCTCTGAAAAAGCAAGATATCTTCTCTCATGTTGGTGGGTCAAAGTTTGTTTCCCCAGAGGGAAATTGTACAGTGCACCACCACCAGCCACAACACCCCTCGGTCCGTGCCAGGATCAACATCCAATGGACAGCGACGATAGCAGCGAGTGCAATAAATAAATATAAATAACTATTATTTCATAATTTATGGCCGACGCTTTCGCGCGCGCTAGGTCACGTGGCAGGACCACTGGTGCCCCACGTATGCGATTTTCCTCCTCCCAAAACCGGGCAATTCTTATTAAAGTCAGATTTCTGGGGGGAAAAGGGCCAGGGCCATGTATGAAATGGATCGCGTTGCAAGTTTATACTCTGTGACCGAAAAACTTTCCTCTGGGAAGGGGCGGAAAAGTTTTCTGTTGGTCGGATGAATTTCAAATAGCTATTGTGAAAGTTCCAAAACGAGAGTTATTACACTTTGGCAGTGCGTTTATCCATTGCTTGCCAACTGTAAATTGTAAATTTGGAAAGTTTTCCAGGCGGAAGCCCAAGCTAATTTTTGGAATTGTTTCTATATTAGAGTGACGGAAAAAGTTCCATTAAATTAACTCATTTGGCAGAGCAACTTTGTCTAGGAAAAGTTCCCTTTTGGGAAATTACTTTTGGAAAATACACTTGCTAATTGAATTGAGTGAAACTTTATTTCCCAAATTGTCACTCAAAGCAGAGCAGTTACCTTCTCCCGTTACCGAAAAATACACAATCTGTACGTTTTCCCTCGCAGATTTTGCAACAACTACGGCAAGAGTTCATCAAAGTAAAGCATGACTCTCCATTTGAATGACATGTAACTTGTAACACAAAGTGAGTCATACACACTCACATATGAACTCCTGTGATGAGTTTTCCCGACCTGCTGCCGATGTTGACGGTGCCGCTTGATTGAATGTGCTTTTCCACTGATTTTGCACAGTTCCATCCGCCTTTTGTATGGCTTTTAAGGAATAGTGCATTGGAGCTTAACGTACTTGAAAATTTTGAATTCTGATTTTTTTTTTACTGAACAAATGATTTCAGATAACATTACTCAAAGAGATTATTTCTCTAAAAAGCAAAATTTTTCAAATAATTGAAAAAAACACTATTAACCCCTATTTTGCATCCCGAAACCCCAGCTTCACGTACTTTTCGACCGTACACAGGTGACGTTTGACTCTCACTCCTGGCTGGCTCGCTGGCAGGCAAAAGAGTTTCGGATGAAAAATTTACATTTTGATTGATACTTTTCTGCTTTTCGTGGTGCCCTCCTTTTGCTTGTCGTATGTGTGTGAGTGAGTCAGGAACTTGAACTTGGCTACGGGTATTTGTGCGCTACGATAAGACAAATTGAAAACATTTGCAAAAGTCCTCACTCCTCGGAATGTTCACGAGAATAACCCGTCTTGGGAGTGCAAGGATTTGGGAAGGTTGACTTTCCAGATGGGCATTTGAAGAGTACCTTGCGCAAGTTGGTTTTCCCATTTAAATGTATTGGATATAGTTTAAAAGACAAAATATAACATAAGAAAAAAAATTAAGCTTAAATCAAGAGCACACACAATACAGATTTTGATTCTGGTAGATCAAGATTGTTGTTACAATCATTTTATTATCGTTCAACTTACGAAAACAATCAACATCATTTTTTATTTTGCCATTAAATAAAGCCTACACAAAATTTTACAGTAATCATCGACTATTTTTTTAATCAAGCTGATTCAAAGTTCAAGATTCCGTCGAAGCAATAATTTTAGCAAAAGAATCTCTTTAAATTGAATCTAATATGAAATAATGCAACCCAATCTACAAATCATGGTTATGATCATAAATTCTTCAGAAAAACCATCCCATTTGTTCCAAGACCTGTTCTTGACATATTAGGCATATTCCTTTGATCCCGAGCCACCCTGCCTCCAACCCGGAATATCCGTAACATGGTTCCGATGGACCATGTAATTTCACAAGTACAGATTCCGACCATTTTTTCCGGATTTTCCAGGTTGATGGCAGGGTGGCCAAATGGTATACTACTTGTGAAATTACCGACATTGGTCCATCGGGACCATGTTACGGATATTCCGGGTTGATAGCAGGGTGGCCAAATGGCACCAGATCGTACTGAGGATGTCAAATTTGAATTCCTGAGCCAAAATCAGTGTTGTTTGACACGTCGGAAGCCATATTAGGCTTGATGCAGAATTTGACATCCTCTCCGGAATATCTCCTTAGCCAAGTGAACGATTCCGGATTTCTTTGTATCTTCTGAAAAAAGAGATTTGTCCGGTTTCTTTCGAACGAATTTATTCGGTCAAAAAAGGCCAAAGACACAGCATTTTTAAGGTTTTTTCGGTATCTCGCATCAGACGTTCGGACTGAAAAATGCTTTTTCTGATCATGCTCACATTTGTTGGGGTTGTCAGTACCATCAAAACTTCACGGAGAAAAACCAGTTATAAAAATCGCGAACAAGCGTTCATGAACTTTACAAACAAACAAACTGACGGTTTGGAAAATTGGAAAATAGTAGTTTATGCAACAAGTTGCAAAAAGAGGATTTTTTCAGCACGAGTCGTACATTTATCCAACGAGGTTCACCGAGTTGGATAAATACGAAGAGTGCTGAAAAAATCAAGTTTTGCAACGAGTCCCATACAACATTTTTTGCAATTCCAAAAAACACACACTGAGTGGAATTTTATGTCAAATTTTCATGTATTTTGTCAATAAATCGTTTAAATCAAAAAAATGTTGAAAAGTGTTACTTTTCGAAACAAGTGCTGAAAAGTTCAACTTTTCAGCACCAATTTGAGTGCTGAAAAGTAGCACTTTTCAGCATTTATTTTGAAAAGTGTTGCTATTCGATTCTGTTATTTTTGGTACAGAAAAGTAGGCTATTTCGTCGTTCAAGAATGACAGGAAAAGTAAGTAGTTTCACGACGGAATTGCAAAAAAAGAATTAACGTAGAATTGATTGAAGCAATCATTTTTTTGTATTCTTTTTTTTTTCAGTGTGTGTTGAGCACCTAATCTAGTCAGAATATGACTCGAGATTCGTGTCAATTTGGCTCACATTTGAGCTCAAATTTTTACTGATAAACAATATTTGGAATTTGGCAAATTTTTAGTAAAAGTTGAACAGTAGTTTTTGATCAATTCTTGACAGAAAGTCTCATAAATTGATATAAAACTGTATCACTACCTGAGAAATTTACTTAAAAAAAAGTTTTAAGCTAAAGTTTTTCTTAAATTTTCATTCCTTGACTTGGTGTTATGTCCAAACAAACAAGATGCTGGAACCAACTGCATTTTGCATTTTTGCATTTTTTTTCTTAAGTCCACATTTGTGAAGTGGTTGTCAAAAAATAACAAATTCTTGAAATCATCTGATGTTCAGAAAAAAATCTTTGAATCAAGTTCAACTTTTAAAATGTTTAAAATGGCTAATTATAACCTTTTTTAATTTAAGTTGTTGAAATATATATTTTGAATTTCAAAGCACTCAGATGAGTGCTTAATTTTAACCTTATGAAAATTTATACCTGATTCCATTTTTTTCAAAAATGTAAAGAAGCACTGAAATGAAAGCTATATTTATGTCAAGTTTTTGTTTATAATTTATATAACTTTGTGATACTTTTTGCTTCAAAATTTTGATAGTTGGGTTTGAAACTTGAAATTGTTTTTTTTGTTGACTAACTTTTTCTGTTGTTGTATTTTTACCGATTTTTTTTTTCAATAGAAAATTCAGGTGCGGTTTTTAAAAAAATATAATATCTCTTGATATCTGTTTAAATCAAGCTTCAAAAGAAATAAGCCAGGTCTTAACTAAACCAAACAACAACTTTGATAGAACCTTTCTTTGTTTCTTTGAAACACACTACACACACGCATTCTGGTATAAATTTCTGTCTAGCTTTTGATTTATAACGCTTTCCTTCAATTTAGGTCAAGCAAAGCCACAGTGAAGAAACACATTGTGTACAATGAGATCATGGTCGAGTGGACAAACCCTGCAGACGGGTATGACACATAGGACGAGGATTAAGGAAATATTTATCTCCAAGACTGACACCAAGTCTGACTTGAACCACGTGCCAACGTCTGAGAGTGTCTTGGTCAGCTTTTAAAAAGGGAAAACACACGACGTTTCCCAGACTGGGAAGGTGTGAGGTTTCGCAATCTACTTAAAGATGCTGGCATTTCTGATTATGACGTTTGTTGGGCATTGTCTCCGGAAGGCGAGATGAAAGATAGAAGAGAATAATTAAATTTTTAAAAATGCAAACTTATCCCTCGGTTAATGAAACCGGCAGTCGGGGAAAGTTGATAACGCAGAGTGACATTCCAAGCTCTTTTCCTCTACACCCCCTAAAGCTTGATAAAAGAGATGAATGGCAGGGTGGAAAAAAGTTTGCTAATGACATACTTAACTCGATTAAATATTTCCAGCTCCTTTATCCTGCGGGGAATCTTGGTTTCATTTGTGACTCGTGGCAAAAGAATTTGTTGCACGAGTATCAACCATCAGGGATGCTGTGATGGGATAAATTATGTTTCGAAAAGCATGTTTGACGTGACACGTGAGAGATTTGTGTGTGACATTTTGTGCGTGAAAAATGGTATGCTCTCTGACAGTGATTAGTGAACACGCTTCTGTGGGAAGGGATCATTTTCGAAACAATGTAATCAACATTAATAACCTTCTGCTGGAGGATTTTCTCATTTCAGTACGGTTTGGCAAATTTAGAAAGCTCATCAATCTTATAAACACCTACGTATGAGGAGTCAAAAAAGAAGGGGAAATTGTTATTTGTTATCACTTTTCCTAGAATCAAATAATCATTATCCTAGATAAAATTTCACCATCCGAAAACCTATACCGACTCACAACCTAAATAAAACTGCAAAGTTTCGTTGGATAACCATATTTTCCATTTAATGTAGCAACTTTATGTTTTGGATTAAAACCAGCATGAAACCCCCACATTTATTTTGAAAACGTTGCAACCATTCTCGTGTTTTTCGCCGCTTTGTTGTATTGTTAAAAATATTACATTACAAAGTTTTTTCCGGCTCCCATTTCAGGCTGGCTGGGTGCCGCTAGCTGGGCCATGTCGCTGCTGGCGGCCACCGTCGTGGTGGCCCTGTGCCGCCGCAAGTCAACCCGGCTGACGGCCGTCCTCGGTGGCCTCGTGATGGCGCTCGGGATCCTATTCACCTCGTTCGCGACCCAGCTGCACCAGGTGGCGTTTAGCTACGGTAAGTTTGCTTCCATCTTCTTTTTTTGCTGTATATGTGTGTGCGTGGAGGTGTAAACGGCACGTGGAAATTTGACTCTTTTCAACTTTGCATTCACCCGGGTGTGTAAAATAATGATGCTGTGTTTTTTGTGTGTTCTGGCCTGTGAAAGAGAAAACTTTGCACTGTTTTGTTACTGATGAGAATTTTAACAGCTCTTTCGCGAACTTGATACGCACTGGACGAAGTTGTTGGAAGGGGAAATGTTTTCCACGTGTTACATTTTCTAGGAAGCGTATAATTTGTGTGTCCTGGAGTATTAATTAATGCAAGCTATTCATTTACTATACTATACTATGAAAACTGTGAAGACAAAAAGATAATAAAACTAATTTTTAAAGTTTTTTAGTCATGAAAAACCTTATTCAAACCTGCCAAAAAAAAATCATCTTTAATTCAAGGGTCCTGATTGCTCAAAAAAGACTCAGTCACTCGCGAACACAAATCTTGAGCGACGAAAAACTGCTCTGATGTCACTCTAACACCAATCGCTAACGAACACTCTCTCTTTGCTCTCCCTCTCACTCCAATCGGGTAGTACAGCGAATGGTTCAGAGAGACCGATTCGGTTAAGTCACTCAAAGCTGACTGAGAATAGTTTGCGATCGACTTTGCTTTCATCATTTAAGAAAAGGCTTAAAATCAACGACATCAATAATATTTTTCAATTTTGTTGTTTACACAACATCAAAGACACATTTGAAGCATATTCGTGTATGATTCGGGTTGACGGACGAAGTAGACTTTGAAATTTGAGCAAAGCCACTGGCTGCCAGCCTGTCGTGTTCGCTCACGAATGGTTGCGTACTCTCGTCGGCAAAGATTCGTTCGGTGATGAGGGAGTGATTTCTGATCTTTGAATTGAAAATCAGGACCTTTGCTTTAAACACAATCAGCAGAGTTTATAACTGAAGTAGTAAAAAAAATGTAAATATGTAAATAAGTAATTTCAATGAATTTATCTATCTATTTGAAATTGTTTTTTTTTTTCTTGTAGATTAGATGTGATTGATGTTTCAATGCAGATTTTTTGCAGAGTTATTTGGATTTCGAGCTATTTAATGGTCAGTCATACATTATTGCTAACATAAGAAAAATATTGAAAATGCTATTCCAATCGATTTTGAATTATCAAAAACACTTTTTATAACATTTATTAAAATTGAATTTTGGGATCTCATATTGTAAAACATTGACTTATTTTGTTTCATTTATTGATCGTTCTACGTAAAAATCAAAACTTTGAAACTATAGCTTGGTTTCTTTGTCGCTTCTAGAGCGTCCAATTTCCCGTCCCGAAAAAAATCCCGTTTCACGGGAAATTTCTAAAATTTTCCGGGAATTCCCGAAATTCAAGCGGGAGCATACATTTTTCAACTTTTTGGTATTTTTTTAAATTTTACAAAAAAAAATGAAAGAAATCAATTTAATTCTAAAAAATTCAATTTACTGTTCTTATTGATCTTATCAGTTCGTCTGAAAATTTCATGTCAGGATTTATTTCAGATGATATTAATTTCTGAACCATTCAAAACAGGGAATAAATCTTGTTTATTTGTTGAGCAACAAAAATTACGATGTTATGAAATGGAAATAATATAAACTATCACAATTTTGGTAAGCTTTTAAAAAAAACATTGTTATACCATTTGAAAATAAAATTGAGCTTTTTTACGTTTTGTTTGCCATGACAAAATTGAAAGAAAATTGAATTGGTATCATCGAATGTCTCGAAGAGGATTTTTGCTAGAAGAATAAAGTTAATGTGTTTAAAGTTTTTGAGAAATTACAGATAAAAGTTAAAAATTTATAGAGCACTTGAGCTACCAAGGGGGTAAGAGGTTTAAATATGGAATTATTTTTTTTGCTATAAAAATTCTTTTACCGAAGTCATTTATTAGGCCGAATCATTAAAAAAATCATTAAAATACCATTAAAGTTGCTATTCTTTACAATTTTGTTGCAAAATATTAATCAAAACCAAGATCAGAACAATTTTCGATGAATTTCAAATTTCCCGGGAATTCCTGGGAAATTTGTTGAAAAATTCCCGTTTTCCGGGAATATCTTCACCTACACAGTACAAACTTGTTTAATTTTTAAAAATTAAAAATTAGATTGTTGAATATAACCTTTTTTTCGGTTACTTGACCAATTTTAATGTGCAAAAAAAAGTAATTCAACAAAACTGTACTGTTATGGTGGAATCGAAAATTGATTTTTTCAGCAACACATTTTTTGAGTCCCTTTTAGAGTCCCAAACAACCTCCATTTTCACATTTTTAAAATTATAAAATTCATGTTTTATTCTTTTATGAATGTTGGCAGAACACATTGAGTTTCACTGTTGATTTCAGTACACTACTTTGAAAAACTCTGTATCTTTTTTGTGACGCACTTTAGCACCATACTGTCTTTGGAAGAGTTGTTCGGGACATCCAGGGATATACTTCTACGGTGTTAGTTTCATTAAAGAATAAAACATGAATTTTATAAATTCAAAAATGTGAAAATGCTAGTTTTCCCATAGTAATTTCCATACCAATTTCGTTCGCTTTGCGCCAATCGTGGGCTTAACCAATCGCTACCAAATTTTGGGGGGTTGTTTGGGACCCCAAAAAGGACCCAACAAATGTGTTTCTGATTGGATTTTTATCATTTTCAATTTTCCCACATAACTAGATTCCACCCTACTGTACTGTGTACAATATTTTGATATTTCGGCTTGAACTTTGAGATTTACAAATATGTCAGACGTTCACTGTTTTCTTACATTCATTTTCCTCTACCGATTCAGCTTTCAACCTAAAGGTACAAACTGTACTTCCATTCAAACCCGGTTTTTTCAATCATTGCTCGAGTTCCTTTTGATGGTTTTTCCTACAACCACACTGAGTGATGTCCTTTAATCTTTGTTGAAGCGTCGGCGGATTGTGTCGAGCCGGTTGGCCTGTCAGAACATTTTTCCTCCATTTTCATGGTTAGCAAGTTTTCTCCCTGACCACAGAACGCAACCACCAAATGTTGACGAAAAAGGCCGCCGACGACTGGAATATATTAATTTCTTCTGGGCGGACAAATGGCGAACTTTTTTCACTTCTTTTTACTTGTAGGCAGAATACCATCAGTGAAAACGGAGTTGGGAGGACAAAAAACGTGAAAAAAAAGTTGTGAACAGTAATAGGATTATATCTTGATCATTCAATCTGCCAAAATATTGTTATCGCATCGGAAAAAAATGCCTAAAATATGTAAAGCAATGGCGCACATGGTCTTCTTATTACCGTTAAAGAGAGTGATATTTAAGCAACAAAAATTTTAAAATTCAAAATCGATGTTTTTTTTCATAAAAACATTAAATTCTTACTTTTTGTGAAATAGATCGTCGAAAATCAATGCAACATTAAATACGGTAGACGGCCCGATGACGGCCAGATTAAAGCAAAATTTGCAGTAAGTGATTTCAGATGAACGAAGGACACCCCCGCGAGACGGCACTTTCTCAGCGACTTGTATTAACGAGGACACTTTGGAGAAATGAATGGAAATTTATGCACTGGCTTGGGAATTTCAAGACACGTGCTGCCATCGCAACATTCTCCCCGGGGGAGAATGAAATATGATACGTCGTTCAGAATAAAATGAAGGTGAAACAGCAACGAATTTGTCGGAAGAATCAGTAAAATTGTTTTGCGCCATTATCTTGTAAATGAATGACTTTGACAAATAAATCAAATTGTGATGAAACCGAAATCATTCAAATCTTAAACCAGTTAATCAAAAAGAACTCCTATAATGGAGTTGTCACTACAAATCTAAAATTCAATTAATCTCAAACTACTACACCGAGCAAGTCCCTAATAGAGTTTGCATTTGGACTAAAATTAAACGCAATAAATCCCCATAATCTACGCAAAGTCAGATTTATTGCTTGAAATTCCCCGAGCCGGAAAAACATAACCCAACAACTTCAACAGCCCCAGCAGCTGCTCTGTGTACAACCGAACCTAAATTGGATCACATTTGGACCAAAAATGGACCAAACCTTGACCGTTCGCCTGATACCCACATCTCGGGGTAACCTACTCTCCCTTTACGCTCGACCCTGGCAACAACACACACATACACAAAAAAGGATCCACGAGACACACAAGTGAATCAGAACAGAGAAATGGCCCTTTCCTGCCAAACCTGCCCCAAAATGTTACACCTGGTTGGGCACACCTGATTGCGAAGGAGGGAACCATCAACTCGGACAATGTTTCCCATTTTCGAAAGTTGTTTGTGTGTGTGCGCGGCACTCGATGACCTCGCCCGGAAAAGTATTCCATCTGCCCTGGTGCGCCACCAATGGCTCTGTAGAAGAGCCTGCCCACCGGACATCCATAAAAATACGATTACCCTAGATAGTGTCCTGTGAGAATATTTTTCTTCGACGTGGTCTAGAAAAAAAAGAGCTAAATCAAGTTTCGCTTTTTGGGGTTGGACGCAGCGCAACAAAGGTGCAACCTTTGAGCAACATAGTTTATGCATTCGTCGTTGGGAGAGAAAAATAGCTAGCCAGGGATTAAGTCTAAAATTTTTGTTCTACATGAAAATATCACCAGTCTGAGTTATTGCAGATTCGAAAAGCACATTAAACTTTTCATGGAATTAAACGTCCCAAAAATTTGTAACAGTTCAGTAACTAGAAATGGCAGAGGTTTAAAAACTATTTGTGTACTTTTTTGTCGATTAAAACATACGTAATTTTGGGAACTCCAATTTTACATAAAATTCACTTTGACTCAAATTTTTCAAATCGTCACCAATTCAGGCTGCAAATTCTTGAAAAAAAGACTTTATTTTTCGAAAATTTAAATATGCCCCTCCGTCACGAGACATCGAAAAAGTGACCATGGATTCGTTATCAGGAAATGACTTTGAAATAGTTCAATTAATCGCATTGAATGTCACGAAGTAAATGTATCTTTAAACGATAGTGACAATACTGACCTGAATTCAGTATTTATGGTCCTGTTTTTCTTTATTTCTGTGTCCATAATAAAAAAAAATCATTAGAGATAACCATAATCTATCGTTACCGTTATCGATATTTCGATAATTCTATCCGCAAAAGCTTTATCGCCGATTATCGTCAAATCGTGTTAAATTTTAAATGTTTTTAATGTTTTAAGTTTCATAGTATCAATACTCAAAATTGTTCACAAAACACCGTATTTTTTCGAATGTGCTAAAATTTTCATAATTTGCAATACACTCAAAAAAATTAGATCGCGTAAACGTGAACAGAGTTCATGCCAACGGGAACCAGGAGGAAAACTGTTCACTTTCATGGTGCAATGCACTATAAAAGTTGAACAGTTTTCTTCCTGGTTCCTGGTGGCATGAACTCTGTTCACGTTTACGCGAACTTATTTTTTTGAGTGTATGTGCATCAAATGAAGCAAAATTTGTTATACATTTTCACATCATTAGAGTTTTTTTTTTTTGAAAATACTAAAAATACTCAAATTATGAAAAATACTAAAATTTTCATGAAATGCCGTACTTTTTGAAAATACACTAATTTTCATTCCAGTCGAACCTCGATTATTCGAAGGCCTTGGCAAAATTTAACTTCGACTGTTGAGCTAAAAATGACCCATAAACAACTCTAAAGTGATTTAGAATTTTTAAATCCAAGATAGCGGCCAAAATGGCAGTGATTTAATATTGCAAAAATGCATTCTGATAGGCAATCAATCATTCAAATTTGGCAAAAAAGGGGTGGAAAAATTCGAATTTGATAATAAAAGTGAGAAAATAAAAAAATCCATGATTCGATTACCCGAAGTCACATACAAATCTTCAGATAATCGAACTTTGGATAATCGGGGCTTCGGATAATCGAGTCTGTACTGTATTTGCAATATGAGTATCAAAGGAAGCGACATTTTGTATGCTTTTTCACTTCATTTTCCTTTTTTTTTTGTTAAACACTAACACTAAAATAACACAAATACTGTATTTTACTTCTAATATACTTTAATTTTCAAAATTTGCAATATGGATATCAAACAAAGCAAAATTTTGTATATTTGTCACCTTATTAATTTTTTGTTGGAAAATACTAAAATGTTCACATAAAAAAACATTTTTTTTAATTTTGGGCATCAAACAAAGCGAAAATACTGAAAGTTTTAAAATTATTATCGCCGGTACTTTTGAGCTTGTGCTAGAAATTTTTTGAGGTGCACAGACTTTAAAAAAAACTACATTAAATCAATATTTTGTTAGGAAAAACCTTGTCGGAGCTTATTTCATTAGTCTTCAAATTCTTGAAAACGCAATTTATGATGGATTTCCATGACTGTAAATTCATATTTATTTGAATTTTAAGCAAATGCACACACAAAAACAAACTTTTTACAGACATTTTAAAAAACAATGTGGCATCCCTGAGTATTTTATTAGGTTTTCGTTATATAAAAATTGTCATGTTTTTAAAACTGTTTTATTTTTTTCATCTATAATAGTCCAAATTGTTTGTCATTTAATACTTTTTGCCTTCCTCACCTCACTGAGGCAAGGCTATAAAATCACTCGAAAAATGAACTTCTTAAATACGACTCCTAGATATACCTTCACGTATACCCATCGACTCAGAATCAATTTCTGAACAAATGTCTGTGGGGATGTGTGTAGACGTGATTTTTTTTCCACACGATTATCTCAGAACTGGCTGAACCGATTTTTGCCGGATCCGCCTTATTCTGTTCGTTCTGTGGTCCCCTAAGACCCTACTTAATTTATGTTATGCCAAGAAAAAGATTTTTGTAGATACAAAAAGGGTGATTTTTTGCCTAACCTCAAAAGGCCGGGGCTTTTTGTTTACGTGCGAGAGTCGCGCCAGAAGTGAAACGCCCGGTTGCCACATTGCTTCAAATGAGAGTCTGCATGTTTTCTGGAAAAGTCTGTATAAGGTTTATATTTTTTTCATAAACTTATTTTCATTATTACTTTGTAAATGTGAGGAAGGCACCACCCACCTAATGGTGGATTAAGAAAAGTTTTTAATCTAAAAAACCTTTACTTTTAGTTGAATAATTAAAAAAAAATCAATGCAAATACTGAAAAATATACAAAAACAGAATTTATTTACACTCCTGACCAATCCATTTAGTCGTTAAACTAACAAAAACTTATGCATCAATTATCACGGTATAAATGTAGCAATTTAACTTTGCATCGCTCTTCAATGAATTCATCTCCAGCAGGGCATCAAATTAATCATTTTCACTTGCTTCACTCACTACACAACACAAAGCAACGCAACAGCTTTCCCATCGGCAGTGTGTGCTGTTTATCACAAATCCTCCCAACTTTCTCACCCATGCGTAAAAGCTCTGTCACCAACAATTCCCCAACAACTTCATCCCTGCTGCATAGTGGGCCACCCACACACCTTAACGCGGGCAGAGCCAAGGACGAAACAAGAAACAACGAGGACCAACTTTTACCTCCCACCCACACGTTACCTTTGTCGGGAAACAATCTTTTACAGCTCGTTCTCTCTCCCTCTCTCTTTCCAGGAGTGATTGTGGGCATCGGGGCCGCAATGGTCCGGGAGTCGGCCGCCGTGATGCTGGGCCATTACTTCAAGCGGCGGAGACAATTTGTCGAAATGATCACGATGTCGGGCGAAGGTGTCGGCGTGGCACTGTTCTCTGTGATACTCAAGGAGGGCGTCGGGTAAGTGGAAAAAGCAGCGAAGAAGCGCTCAAGATGAAGAAGTGGACTATCACGAAGGGCATGTTTTTCGGTGCCGGCGATAGTTTATCGCAACTTCCGGTGGCATACTTATCGTAAACATTCTCGCTCGTCGACGATGGCACGGCACGGTATATGACATTGGCAGGGGCAGTTTTGTTTTGCTTTTTTTTACTTCTTTGGGACCGACAACAACAAGGACGAGTTTTTTTAAGTTGAAGGCAAATTTTATTTTCAGAGGTGTTAAAAAAAGATCAGAAATTTGTTGCAGAATTTTGAATTTGGTTATAGATTATTTTAATAGCCACTACAGAGCAGTTCTCTCAGATTTCGGTCATTCCATTTTTTTGTATTTTTTAAATCCGATTGAAACTATTTTGGTGCCTTCGGTATGCCCAAAGAAGCCATTTTGCATCAAAAGTTTGTCCATATATTTTTCCATACAAATATGGCAGCTGTCCATACAAAAATGATGTATGAAAATTCAAAAAACTGTATCTTTTGAAGGAATTTTTGATCGATTCGGTGTCTTCGGCAAAGTTGTAGGTATGGATATGGACTACACTGAAAAAAATGATGCACGGTAAAAAACAATTTGATAGTTTTTTATTTATTTTTTTGTCACTAAAACTTGATTTGCAAAAAAAAACACTATTTTTATTTTTTTATTTTTTGATATGTTTTAGAGGACATAAAGTGTCAACTTTTCTGAAATTTCCTGGTTGTGCATAAAATCTTTGACCAAGTTATGAATTTTTGAATCAATACTGATTTTTCCAAAAATCGAAATAATGGCCGCAAGAATTTTTCACTTCATTTTTCGATGTAAAATCAAATTTGCAATCAAAAAGTACTGTGATGAAATTTGGATAAAGTGCACAATTTTCAAGTTAAATCCATTTTCATATGACTTTATTTTGAAAATAGTCGCAGTTTTTCATTTTTTTAAATAAGTGCACATGTTTGCCCACTTTTGAAAAAATATTTTTGAAAAGCTGAGAAAATTCTCTATATTTTGCTTTATTGAACTTTGTTGATACGACCCTTAGTTGCTGAGATATTGCCATGCAAATGCAAATGCTAATGTCGATATCTCAGCAACTAATGGTCCGATTTTCAATGTTAAAATATGAAACATTCGTAAAATTTTTAAATCTTTTCAAAAACAAAATTTTAAATCAAGATTAACATTTCAAAAGGGCCAAACATTCAATATTACCCCTTTTTAATGTTTGTCTTGTTTAAAATAATTCGAAAATGTTTTTTTCGAAAAGATCGGAAAATTTCACGAATGTTTCATATTTTAACATTGTAAATTGGACCATTAGATGCAGAGATATTGACATTAGAAAATTGTGGGTTGTTTGGGTGAGACTTAGAAACATCAATTTTCCTGTTTTTAAAAACTTGCATGGCAATATCTCAGCAACTAAGGGTCGTATCAACAAAGTTCAAAAAAGCAAAATAAAGAGAATTTGCTCAGCTTTTCAAAAATATTTTTTTCAAAAGTGGGCAAACATGTGCACTAATTTGAAAAATGGAAAACTGCGACTATTTTCAAAAAAGTCACATAGAAATAGATTTAACTTGAAAACGCTGCACTTTACGAAAATTTCACTAAAGTACTTTTTGATTGCAAATTGGATTTTACATCGAAAAATGAAGTTGAAAAATTTTTGCGACCAATATTTCAATTTTTTTTTTAAATCAGTATTGATTCAAAAATTTACAACTCGGTCAAAGATTTTTTGCACAACCTGGAAATTTCTGAAAAGTTGGCATTTGATGTCCTCTAAAACACATCAAAAAATGAAAAAAGTTAAAATAGTGTTTTTTTGCAAATCAAGTTTTAGTGACAAAAAGTTTAATTAAAAAAGCACCATTTTTTACCGTGTATCATTTTTTTTTCGGTGTAGTCCATATCCATACCTACAACTTTGCCGAAGACACCAAATCGATCAAAAAATCCCTTCAAAAGATACAGAAGGGCAGGAAAAGTTGACAGTTTCACAGCAGTATTGCAAAAGTATTTTTTATTACATGCCGATTGTCAAAACAATGTTTCTGGTAAAATTTAAAATATTAACAACTAAAATAAATACAATTCAAAAATTGTTGATTTTTTTTGCATGATCTTCTCGACCAGTGAAAACAAATATGTATTATAAATATTGACAACTGTACAAAAAAAAGCTTTCCATGAAAAAAAAATTCTCTCATTTAAATGAACTGTTTATTGGGACTCATTTTGTAATACAGTCGACTCTCTGGCTGTCGATCTTCTTGATATCAATATTACTCCAGCTGCCAATATGTTTTTCAGTCTCTTTATGAAGCATGCTTTGATTTTTCGTTCTATAATTTGATATCTCCCGCTTAATATCGACAACGAAAGAATTCACTGGATATGGTCATTTCAACCTTCAAGTGTCCAATTTATTTTAAATTAATATGTTCAGTAGGTAATTTTGAGCAACGTTTGTTCTACGAAATACTTTACTTCGATTATTTTATGTTTTTTAAGTAATTTTTTTTTTTTATTTTTTTATTTATAATATTACGTAAACGTTTGTTTTTGATAGAATTTGCCTTAGTCTACCATCTCCTAGCATTACCTTTTGTCTTTTTAAGTTTTCAAGTTTTAAGTTACAATCGATTTTACATGAATTTTCAATGCAATTCAGATTTCAAGTCGAGTTTTTTGACCCCTGATTTGTTGGGTAATTCTTTTTTAAGGAGCAAAGCCCTAAAATAAAATTAGTAATGGTTTTGTAATTATTGTTTAAAACAAGTTTGATCGCTTAAAATGCAATTTTCAATCATTTTCCTTAAAAAGTATAAATTTTTATAAATATTTATCATCATGCCATCAAATTTCAATTATTATAAAAAAAAACAAATATTTTTACCTCGGCCATAATCATCAAATTTCTTTTTTTTTTTTTTGCATAATAAAATTTTAAGCTTGGTCGAAATCTTCGCAACCATAATGTGCGAAATTGTTGCAACGGCCTAATTATGAAAAATTTAAAAAATAACATAGGTTTTAGGTATTATATACAGTTTGTCATTTGTGACAACCAAACAAAGAATTTTATAAAATATAATTTTACAATTGACATATTTTAACATATTTTAAAGCCACCGAAGTAATTCTTGAAATTTATTGACTTGATGTTTAATTTTTGTAAAAAAAATGTTTGGTTCTACAAATCAGAAAAAAAGCAACTAAAAATAAAAATTTTACCATTCGTTGAAAACCACTGCATTCAACCGACACATGGTCCCGAGGCACATAAGTTTTCCATTTTTATAACGCCCCCGTGGGCGTACCAGAACCAGCCCCGTGTCCCTGGGGCATGGTGGCTGCCGGAGGACCCGGTGGCATAAATTATCCCAAAATATTGAAGCGACATCATTTCCATAGAGTGTAACCACCAAACACACACACACACCGTGAGTCCCACAATCAGCAGAATGGTCGTTTTGTTGGCGGGAAAAACTTTTTTTTTACTCAACTGATGACATCCACGGTTGACGGCCCTCGCACTACCTCCCCAAGGCGAGTGAAACTTTTGCACACTCCTTCCGGCTGTCCGTTTCGGAGGACAACCTTGCGGAACGGATCTGTGTCCGCCCCTTTTGGTTCAATTTTTGAAGTTTACTAAAAGCTTCATTTGGTTCCGGCCGGGTGATGTCTTTGGGTGGAATTTATTTAAAATACGCAGGAAATACATATTGTCAAAAATAAAATATTTAAATAAAATTATACATAATTAAACAGATAAAATAGTTGAAAAAGGGGTTTAACGGAGTGATTTATAGAAAAATGTATGTTTTGAAAAATAATAGCATTTTTTAATTTGTATACAACATCTCGCAACACAAAACATGTTAATCAAAAAAACATAGTTTTATTTTAATTTCTCATAAATGATTAACCCCATTACACAGTATATCCTTTCAGCAACTATATTGCAAGTACAAACAGAAAATCTCATCGCATCGCTAATTTCCAAACATCCTTCTTTTCTGACTTTCTTCTCCCCAAACTCAATCTCTGCGGCAACAACGACAACAAAAACACAGGAAGATGGGCTGGCGCTTGGGCCTGCAGGCCGTCACCGGGCTGGTTTCGTTCAGCTTCTTCATGGGACTGCTGTACCGGCCGGCCTCACTCTACCATCCGCAGCGGCGTGCGATTCTGCATCTGAAGAACCAACGGAAGAAGGTAATTAAGGATGACAATTTTTTGCGCTCAAATCTTTTGCTGCCTGGCAAAATTTACGTTCTCCGCGGTGCCGAAATCCAGGACGCGTCACGACGACTTTGTTCGAGAAGAGGAAAGAGTGGGACAGTTTTTTGGCCAAGTTTTTGCTGGCGCTTTATTACCCGAGCTGGAGCCGACGCGCGTCCTTACGGGACACACGATTTGTTGTAATTTATGCGAGTTACTAATGTCTTTCTCGTAAAATGGCCACGGTGGCCCATTTTCGTGACCTGCCTCAACAAGGCTTTCTTTGGGCGAAGCCAGTCGACTTTGTGCGACTGTCGGAGCTGCATTAATGGGATAATTCGAGTTTCCTGTTTTTGTTTTGCGCACTCAAGTGAATGAAGGTTGAGATATTTGGGTTTCGAGGATGAGGGGAGGATATAAACAGTTGTAATTACTGATAATGGGACGAAAAGAAATTAGCACCACTCGGAAATTAACTGCATCAAGCCCTTAACACATTTTATTTTCTTTTATTATGACCTGCAATTAAACAAATAAAAAAGCATACTCTTTAAAATGTCGTAAACATAAACACACACAACAGTTAAGATTTTTCAATTATAAAAATTAGCCGGAATTAGCCGATCATACATAATGGGCATGTGCATATTCAAAAATCTGTATCGTGAGAAGGGACTTTCTTATCGATTTAATGACTCGGCATAGTTGTAGGTTTTAGAAAAAAATATGTACACGGAGAACAAAATCCTAGTTTTTCTAGATATCTTTTTATCGCCAAAAGTTGAATTCCCAAAATATAATAGAGCAACTACGCGTAGACACCTATGCCATGCTATGCTAAAATAAAATTCCCGTGAAAGGTATATTTAAGTTTTCGAATTGATTTATGTTTCAGGAAACTAAAAAAGGCATTCTTTGCACTTGAGTTTGGAAAGTGCAAAATCTGATACCGAAGACACAGAACTTTTTATTTAATATGTTTCTTGGAAAAATATTTAACAAAGAAAAAATATATTTTTTGATTTTTAGAAATTATGTTAATTGCAATTAAAAAATCATTCTTTTATTTTTAGATGTGAACCAAATAAGCAATCAAAAATTACTCAACAATTTTTTGATGATGTGTACTGTTTGCTACGTCCCGAGCAGACGGAAATAACTTTTGAATAACATTTTTTGATATTTGAAAATACTAGGTCAATAACAATTGATGTTATTTATAACAAGATTTGTTATTCGTCGTTATGATTTTTTTGTTATTGGATTGTTATTGTAATATCAGACTAATAACATTTTTAGTTATTCTTCGAACAAATCTTTGTTATTATTTTTTTTTATTTTATCAACTAATCCGATCATCCCTATAACAGTTGGAGGTATTCTTCCATAACAAAAAATGTTATTCCCAAGTTGTTTTGGCTTTCAAGCAATATCAGACCAAAAACTAATTTTGTTATGATAACATAAACAGTTATTAAACTCTTATGCAAAAATGGATTCTTTCAAGAAGATTCCATAACACTTTCTGTTATTTTAACAGTATTCGTTATTGAAATGGCATGAATTTTGTTATTACCGTCTGCCCGGGACGTAAGTTTTCGTTCGAAAAATGTTATTTTTTGTCGATTTAAAAAATGTAAGCTATTGTGAAATTTTGTTTCCTTTTTCCATAAAATTAAATTAATAATTTTAAAATCAGGCGCAGCATTTCAAAATGACCAAGCTAAGTGAATTTAACCCTTTCAAAAGTGTGTTACTCTTAATTCCAACATTTTGAAAATATTTGTATCGAAGAGTGTAGAAAATTTTACATAAAATTTATGTTCAAGCTGTGAAAATCGAACTAATAGTTTCCGAGAACCGTGGTGTAGTGGTAAGCGTGGTTTCCTCTCACCCAGTCGGCTTGGGTTCGATCCCAGACGGTTCCGGTGGCATTTTTCGTGACGAGATTTTTCTGATCACGCCTTCCGTCGGACGGGGAAGTAAATGTTGGCCCCGGTCTAACCTAAAGAGTCAGGTCGATAGCTCAATCCAGATGTAGGTGTCGTCTCCCTGGGTCCCTGCCTCGGTAGAGTCGCTTGTAGGCAGTTAGACTAACAATTCAAAGGTCGTCAGTTCAAATCCCGGGGTGGATGGAAGCTAAGGTGTAAAAAGAGGTTGCAATTGCCTCAACAATCAAACCTTCGGGCACCTAGTTTCGAGTCGGAATCTCACAATCGAGAACGCCAAGGCAATGCTGTACAGCGAATAATTTGATTTGATTTGATTTGAGTTTCCGAGATATCGCGAGTTGAAAAATGATGACTTATAAAATGACACTAAAAAAAGCTCATTTCTAAAACAAAAATCAAACTTTAGAGGCTATATCTTAGCAACAAGAAGTTGACCATCAAGACAAAAAAGAAATTGTTTGATTTTTTCCACTTCTTTTTCATAAGTATTTCCAAACTGCAAAAAATGGAACATTTTTTTGAAAAAAAAAACCGTAAAATGTTTATAACTAAAAAAAATTACAACTTATCATAAAACATGCGGTCAATTTCGATTGCAAATTTGATTGAAAAGGTTTTTGAAATTTCTTTAACCGATATCTTCTAAAACATTTTTTAAGGCAATATCTAAGGTTCCAAATTTCGCACCAATTTAAAAACTCTGGTATACTATTGAAAAAAAAAGTTTTTTGGATTGCAACTTTTATGAATAAAAAATATTTGATTTTGAAAATTCTTAAATAAACCCTTCAATTTTGCAGAAAACACCAAATCAATCAGAAAATTCAGTAGTATGACCAGCCCACATCGTTGTATACTAAAATAATTAATGCTATTGACAAAATCCATTCAAAAAAATAAAAAAAAAACTTCAAAAAAAACTTGCAAAACTACAGAAAACTAAAGTTGATTTTGCTGAAAACCTTTTCAAAATAAACTGAGCCTTTAGATTTTTTTCAGATATGGACATGATTTATTGAAAACGGTGCACTTTATCAAAAAATCTGTAATGTACTTTTCGATTGCAAATTTGAAACTGTAGTAAACATTTTTTACTAGGTTTTTTTTTATTCAAAAAACATCATAACTCGGCAACATTTTTGTCCACACTTCTTTATGGCTCATAAGTTTTTGTCACCTAAAACATATCATGAAATTTCGCAAATTTTAAATGCTGATTTTGAGAAATAGAATTTTTGTAAATCCCTTGCAATTTTAGTAAGTTTTTGTTTATTTTGTTCTTACTCTTGATGACACCTTTATTTACAAGCAATAACTGTTTCAAAATGGATTATGATGTAACACACAGCTGTAAGGAACTCCAAAACTCTGTTATGTACCTTAAAACAACTTATTGTATCTTGATTATTCACCAATAAAACCAAATTGAAATTGGATTGAATTTTTGTAAAAAAGCTAATAAAAAAAATTCCGCGTGCTTTTCTTTCTTAACCAATTCCATCAGAAAATTCTTTCAAAACTTGAAGATTTTCAAATATTTTCGTGCCATTTTTATATGAACAGCTGCCAAAATTGTAAGGAGACTTGTATGCGTGAACCAATGGCACAAAATGGCTTATTTAGCCATAAAGAAGGCTTCCACAAAGTATGAGTAAAATAATAAAAAAAATATCGAAATCAGCCGATTTCATAGAGATGGATGTTGCAGATGGAATTGCAAAGAAAAAAAGCATGCTCATCACCTTTGTGAGAAAAAATATTTAATATTCATCCACAGACCACACCGCACGAAAAAAAAATCTGCACACGCAAACAAAATTCAAACCTGTGGAATTAAATGAGCATGACAATTCGGTAAAGAAGGTTTCCAATACTGATGGACTACATAATTCTGCGTGTAATATAACATAAAACATCATGAAATAATGCAATTTTTACATCGAGGAATTACTACTTGTTTTGCTGTGTATGGTCAACATGGTCTTCGGTGAAACGACTTGATTAGAAACGACAAACGAATATGTCACGGATTTCTAAATCCGTATCCAACAGCCACTAATCACAATATTTTCCATTAGAATTAACTCCAACGCAGTAATTCGAAGTTCGTTTTCACGCTCAATTGGAGCGGAAATGTTATTTGAAAATTGCCAACGCGGTTTGCTCAACCTGTCAAACTTTCATACGCTTCCATTTCACCCAAATACACACCCCCAAAAGCACGTTGTCAATTCCGACAAACCGACAAACGGATTCCACAGTCAATTTCCACGTGTGCGAGCCGACAAAACTTTGTCTGTATAATGGGGCAAATTTTCAATCAACCTGGCTGGTGCGCCATCGCGTGGTGGTTTTGAAAATTGTTTTCCACCTGGCTGGCACGCGGTGCGTCCTCGTTCCGGTGTCATAATTTCGCCAGAACGTGCCACACGTGTCCTGTTCCTGTGTATCACGACGCCAGAGGCTGGGGCTAATAATTGTGTGTTCCGAGAATATTTTGGTGACCATGGTGTGGCTTTGCTCGGAGTGGTCAACGGGCAATGCCACAAAATGGCTTACGAGCAAATTAATTTTACGATCCGCCGGGAAACTGTTCATAAACAATACAATAAAAACGGCATTGAAATTGGAACGGGGTTCCCATAAACCCCGAAACGGCTCCGGAACAAAACCAATGTTATTATGATGGAATTCATTTATGTACTTTTGGCAAACTCAGCTGGACGGTGGAATTAATAGGCGTATGGGCTATTTATGAACGCTGGATGTCCTCGTAAGTTATGCTGGACAACACCAATGTATTGATTACTAAGTTACGGCTAAGTCGTTCCTGAATTGCTTTGAACTTGTATGATTGGTTTGCCATAACCATATTTTAGCATTACATGGAGCATTGCGGTTATAAGGTTTCCGAAGCTGCTTAAATTAAAAAGTTTTCTAGTTTTATTCTAAAGCAAAATTAATAAGTAAAAATCGGATTTTATTTTTCTGAGATATCGTATGTTTAAACCAAAGGGCAAGCACACTAAGAAATCTTTTTTTTTTATTTTGATTAAATTGCAGGCCGAATCTCAGCAATTGAAGATTGGCATCATAATAATAAATAATTATTTTTTAAATTCAAAATAAAAACGTTACTTAATCCACCCTTAGGTGGTTGGTGCCTTCCTCACATTTAAAGGGTGCTATCCAAAATGCAAAAAGTGCGTAAATAACACTTAAGTGCTTATAACTTTTGATAGGGTTTTCAGATCTTCAATGTTTTGGACGCGTTAGAAAGGTCTTTTGAATTCCCAGCCTGCGATAAGTCGCATGAGCGATCCGGACAACGTTTCCATAAAAATATCTGAGATCCGGCCTCGAAAAAGTGCGCAAATAACACTTAAACGCTTATAACTTTTGATAGGGTTGTCAGATCTTCAATGTTTTAGACGCATTGGAAAGCTCTTTTGAATACCTATCCAACGATATGTCGCATGAGAGATCCGGACAACGTTTTCATCAACATATCTGAGATCTGGCCTCCAAAAAGCGTATAAATAACACTTAAGTGCTCATAACTTTTGATAGATTTGTCAGATCTACAATGTCTTGGACGCGTTGGAAAGGTCTTTCTAAAAATGTATAGCAAGACGGGGTTTCTTACAAAAACCACCCTTTTTACAATCTTCCGGACTATTGTCAAAATCGTTTTTTAGCATAACTTTTGAACTGCCGTTTTACGGCGATATGATGTATACGCCATTTTGGACATTTTCAATTTTATTGTACAGTCTGATAAAGAATGTTAAAAGCTACCTCCTGACGAAAGAATTTTTCAAAAAACTGCTCTGGGGCCCATTTTATTAAGCAAACAAACAATGATGTATACGCCAATTTTACTCATCATGATGTATGTATACATTGAGAATTGCTAGAAGTCAAATTCATTTCTGTTTGAATGTTGATTTAAGGTTTTGGGACCAAATCAAGACTTGGCAATATTTTATTACATTAATTCGATTTAATTCTTAGGGGACGTCCAATAGGCGTCATCCATAAAGTACGTCACGTTCTGTGGGAAGTGGGGGGTTTTGAGTAAGCGTGACATTGCGTGTTAAAAGCATAGGGAAATCGTGACAAAGGGGGGTGGAGTGAAATTTGGCTGATTTTAATGTGACGTACTTAATGGTTGACACCTTATCCACATCCACGTAGATACTTTTTTGAAAATTCTAGACCCATCCACCTCCCTTGTGGACAATTGCTCATGCAAAAAAAATGTGTTTATGGAGCGTAGACAATCGCTAAGGGAGCGTTCTTTCATTACGTAACGCAAAAAACCGAATTTTAAAGCCCCCTCTCCCCTAGTAACAAAATTTCGATACAAATTTTAAAAATTTTGTATGGAGCATAACACGGCCTCCAGCCCCCCCCCCCCCACTGCGTTACGTAATAAAAGAACGCTCCCTAATACCCTCCCCCACTTAAAGCATCCACGTGGACAATGCATTACGGAATCCGCTCAGCTGTCAAAATAGCTGGCACAAAAAATATAGCCAGCCTAGTAGCCAGCTTTGATCAAGCAATGTATACATACATCATTGGGAAGTAAAAGTAGTGATTTTTTATTGCTATTTTTTAGGCCAAATGATGTTTGTGGTTTAAAATTGTAGAGAATAGGAAAAAAACAAGAAATTTTGTAGGGGCCACATTTTTATTGTACTTTTTAACAGTTTCTACAGAGCAGACCTTAAATTAGTCATTTTAAATTGAAAAAAATGAACAAAAACAGAAAATCGTGTCTACAGCAAAATCACCTCGATGGCGTATACATCATATCGCCGTAAAACGGCAGCGAAGTACTTAACTAAACTGCATAATTGGGTCTAGGAGGTCTAATTGAGAAATTAATTTTTCGAGTGATTTTATAGCCTTTCCTCAGTAACGTGAGGAAGGCAAAAATGTGTAGAAAAATCTAATTATAAACTATTCGGATATGATGCACTTTATTTAAATTCAACTGAAGCACTTTTCGATTGCAATGAAAATTTTAAATATAAAAATGAGTTTTCAGTGTTTTTTTACATTAAACATTAAATAAGTTATAACATTGCCCAATCAAAATAAACAGGAATTTCAAAATGGAATTCGAGTGGAAAATTTTTAAGCTCATGATATATTGTTAGCATTTTTTATCTATAAACGTATTGCTAGAAGACTATTTTTAAGTTATTCAACAAGTTTTTAAATTACATTGGATGAAATAAATAAATGAAATGTCATTCAATTATAAACATAAGTTTCATTAAACAATTTATACCAATACTAAATCCAACCAAAATAGAAATATCATGACGTGAGTTTGCAACAAAAAAGTTCAATATTCATATCAGTAGCTGACAAGACACAGCTTTTTCCAAGTCCTCGTCCAATATGGCTGACCCTGGAGTATAGTCTTCACCTTACTTGAACGACGAAACATCGATAGAATAACAAAATTTTCCCTCGACATCATACTGATTTTTTGTTGCTCCAATATCCTCATGAATTTACTGAACCATTTTGTTCACCCATTTTCATTCGATTTTCCCCCCTCCCCGCAGGTGAAGGAAAAGAAGACCCACGTCCGCACGCCGAAGCCCCCGTTCCTGGACTTTAGCCCGCTGAAGCTGCCCTCGGTGCGGATGCTGTCGATTTCGGCGGCCGTGGCCGCGTTCGGCATCTACTCGCCCATCTTCTTCCTGGTACGTATCACGATGAGCACATAACCTCAATACAATTTTCAATCACTTTTTTTTTGCACTCGTGTTGAGCAACTGCTGTTCGGCAACTGTCCACCGGACGGCATGTGCCAATCTCGTTGCCGGAAGTTGGATGATTCCCAAGATTACACTCGAGGCGATAATAAGCGAACATGTACACTTTTTGGGGAGTGTTCTTGAACTACGTAGAAGTAATTTTATAGAAAAAAAAACACTTCAAAAACACATTAAAAAAAGAAGTTAAACAAAAATATTGAAAATATTTTTTATTCAAGCATTTAAGTTCATGGACGACCCCCTCGAAAGCTGTCAGTTTAGCAAGCGAAGCCCACCCCTCGTTCGCATCCTTGCTTGTTCCGTCAAGTGTCTTTCACAATGCCAAATAGAGGGGAGGGGGTGAAGGCAAGCTTTGGGGGTCTTTTCAACTTCGATAACGCCAACGCTGCCGGAATGTTGACACATGAGGGCTCTCGAGGGGTGAGACGATGATTGATGAAATGGTAGAATCTGGTGACTTGGCTGAAAATTAAACCTGCCACGGAAAGCGACACGAGGGCCTCGATTTTTGCTGGGGTTTTTTTTGGGTTTATTTATTTTTGGGGGATTTTTTGGGAAGTGAGAATTGCCTGGAAATTGAATTTTGAAGAATCTGCTCAATGTGTTGAATTGATTTGTATTGAAAAACTCGATTAAAATCAAATCAATAGTTCAAAGTAATAAAAAAATTTAAATTTACTCTTTAACAATAAATCAATGAACTTCAACTTGAAGATATTGGTTTCCATAAATTTAATATTTCAAAGTCCATCAACAAAACACAAATCATGTAAATCCATCCCCACACATTACTACTTTCATCATCCAGCTGGAAATAACTAAAACACTCCTTAATTGGCTTCATAAATCAATGTAATTAGCTCGCCCTACCGCAAGCGCAAAAAAAAAGTAATCTAAGATTTACAACCACCTCGTACAGTAACGGGCTTCATCACGCCGGAACATCGATGTGCGAGCTCGAAGATAAAAAAAAAAGTTTAATAGCTTTTCATCACTTGACCTATTTCACGCGAGGGATTATGCTCGTTATCGCAGCCATTTTCACTTCACGATCATCATCACACTTTCCCATTAAAAAATGTGGCGTCCAGATATGAAAGTGCGCACAAAAAAGTAGGTACGCCCGTACACGCGTTATGACCCCGACCTCGCAGATTTAGCCATAACCGTTGGTTCATCTAATCCTTGAATTTATTTCAATTTCAATTTTAAGCTTATTCAAAGATTATCTCAGCCAGCTCGCGGGAGCGGAAAAGTACGCTTCCGCATGGTATTGTTTAAGTCGCGGAAAATCTCATTAGCACCGAATTTCGTCATTTGTTCTCCCCCGATCCCTGAATGAACTCATTAATTGCTTCGCGACGGAATTGTTTCCCACGGCGAGTCGATTTCGTTCGTGAACGGTTGTATAAAATTTCTCAGAAGAAACTTGCAGAGATATCTTTTACATGTTACTCAATTGAATTCAACAATCGTAAATGCCATTTATTTTTCATTTATTAATTTCATTATGTATTTATACCTTATTACTTTGTTAATTCAAGTTTAAAGCAGATCAACACCAATTTAAAAGAATAAAACCTTGATTGTATAAATTATGTACGTACAAATACAAACACACAACTTTTGAAGAGATATTTTGGGAATATAAGAGTATTTCACATTACAATTTTTAATATTGCAAAAATCTATAAACATTTAATTGACGTTTGGTAGTGAAAATGCAAATTTCAGAAAAAGAAATTAAAAAAAACTGCATGGGTTGAGTATGTAGCACTAAAAAAATTAGTACAGTAAAGATCTACACGAAATTTAGGTCTATTTGGAAATTATGAAAATTCAAGTATTTTACAATAAATACTCAAATTACGCCTCTTTTGAAACCCATATTTAAAAATAAATGTTATTTAAGTTTTATGTCCGAGCGAGTTGTGGCGCTATAACCACGGCAAATAGTCCAAATAGTGGAAATACAATGTCCCATCCCAGAGGGCCCCGGAGTACCAAACCTTCTTAGCATGGTGCTCCCAACGAATACAACCAAAATCTCGGAGCGTATGGTGGTGTGTCCCCACGCTTCTTCCTCCCCTGTCGATTCAGAATTGTGTTGTTGTTCGAACACCCAGTGCTCAAACTCAACCCAATTACGAATCATCTCTGCGATACGGCTTTACGCAGTAGGCCTGGCCGCTTTAACGGTTGTGATGTTTCAATGCATTCCGATGCAATGGCGCACTACAGATGTTAATAAATGACAAGAAGAGTGCTAGGCGTCATCTAACCTAAGGCACTCTCCAGGATCCCTTCGAAAGATTGGCTGCGCTAGGGTCTGATTAGATTAGATTAGATTAGAAATGTTATGTAAGTTTTATGTCCTTATACTTTTTTACTTTTGGCAGTGCGTGGCCGAATGGTTACGCTGTTCGCTTTGTAAGCGGATGATTCTGGGTTCGATTCCCATCTGCTCCAACCTTGCATCGGATGAGGAAGTAAAATGTCGGTCCCGGCCTTGGTTGTTAGGCCGTTAAGCCATTCCAGGTGTAGGAGTCGTCTCCATGCTATAAGTACAAATAACACACCAAACCAAGCCTACTCCGGTGGAATCGCTGGCGGTGGTTGGACTCACAATCCAAAGGTCGTCAGTTCAAACACTGGGGTGGAAGGTTTCTTGGAATAAAAGAGGTTTGGGTGCCCTCCCGATTCAAGCCTTCGGACTCCTAGGTTCGAGCAGAAACTTGCAATAGAGACCACACAAGACCCGGGGGTCGTTAATGTGGATGGTTTTTTTTTTGTTTGATTGTCGTCATACTTTTAGACTGGCTCAATTAAAACAAATGTTTTTTCGTAATTTCGATTAATATTTTAAAAGATTTCTGTAAAAAAAGTTCATTTAAAATGAGGTTTTAAAAGAAGATTCATTTAAAATAATTTTATAAATCGAAAACGATAAAATTATCAACCTTATCGTTTAACAACGTAGATTGACTCATAATCTACACCTTGGAGCAAAAATCTCGATTTTGACAAAAAATTAAATAATTTTAGAAATCTTAACCAGGAAAAAAAAATTGATTTGTTTTTTTTTTTGTCAAGATTTTTTTAATTTTTTTGTGATCCACAGGTCGAAAGTTTTCCAATTTGATCTGAACTGCAATTTGCAATTTGTTTTGTCTCTATATTTCCTCATCCTTAAAAAATCGCTTAAAAATTTGGAGAAATAAATAAAAGTCATACTCATGTTAATCTTATTTTAAACAAATTGTTTTTCAGCGCACTTTATTTTTGTAAATTCTTTTCAAGAAAACCTATAGCAATAATTATAAATTATCGTTGCTCAAGTTGTTTCGATGAAGTAATTATTTTTAGGGATGCTTGAGCATTTCACGACTCATTCTTATTTAAAAAAAATGTTTTTGCAATTCCGTCGTGAAACTACTAACTTTTCCTGTCATTCTTGAACGACGAAATATCCTACTTTTCTGTATTAAAAATAACAGAATCGAATAGCAACACTTTTCAAAATAAATGCTGAAAATTTCTACTTTTCAGCACTGAAATGGATGCTGAAAAGTTGAACTTTTCAGCACTTGTTTCGAAAAGTAACACTTTTCAACATTTTTTCGATTCAAACGATTTATTGACAAAATACATGAAAATTTGACATAAAATTTCACTCAATGGGTGTTTTTCGGAATTGCAAAAAATGTTGTATGGAACTCGTTGCAAAACTTGATTTTTTCAGCACTTGTCGTATTTATCCAACTCGGTGAACCTCGTTGGATAAATGTACGATTCGTGCTGAAAAAATCCCCTTTTTGCAACTTGTTGCATAAACTACTATTTTGAAGTTTTTTTTTTTTGATTTTCAAAAGGGTTATCAAAATATTAAACTTTCATATTTTTTCTGAGATTGAAAAAAGACAAATTGTATTTTGTAATGTTTTTTTTCATCCAAAAGGGTGTTTAGGGACATTTACCGATCCATAAGGCTTTCTAGGCTCAATGAAAAAAAAATAATTTAACCCAAAAATGACGAACTTCTCGTCACAGTGTCCTGATGCAAACAATGAGCTGCTCGAGCCGTCACAGCTCTGCGAAGTATGTTGGCTGACTTATCGGGCGCTTATCCAAAAAAAACAGCTAGACGTTGCCTGACAAAAAAATGCTAGAAAGAGATAGAAAATCTGATGCAAACAAACGTCCAGCTGCCATGTAAACATACTTTGAATGTGATAGTAGATTTCTGACTAGAAAGCCTTATGCGAATTTCAGAAATTTCGGTACCAAACTTCATGGTTATAGAAACTGGACATAAAAATTGGCATTTTGACGATTTGGACACAACCTTCACTGACCTATATTTTCAATACCGAGCGTGATAATTGGAATTATGTTAAAATTATGTTTTTGGTAATGTTTATTAGAACCTTCTTTTATTTTGAGATAATAATGTTGTACGAAATATTCAAATATTTCGCCAACGCCGTGCTAAATAACACTCGCCGATATTATTTAATTTTGGCAAACCTGAACCTTTGTAATCGGTAAAAAAGTATTTTCATAAGAATAAAAATTTTACAATACTTGAAAATTGCTGGTCTCAAAATTATGTTTGACTAAAGACATTTTTATCATTTTATAATTCAATTCTTACCATGTTTTCACAGTCTCTTCACGGATTTGCCGAAGGATACGACATGCAGGACCTGGTCCTGCTCCAGACCTTCCTCGGGCTTTCGATTGCGCTGGGGATCGTGTTCAGCGGGTCGTCCATCAACAAAACGCTGGAGGTGTCCTTCAAGAAGATCCGAATATCTCGTCAATATGTTTGCCAGGTACGATGCTAGTGTTTCAACACAAATTTTATGAAACAATCATTCAACTCTCGCCCCCAGGGCTGTGTTACGTTGGTGTCCCTGTCGCTGCTGGTGCTGTCGGCGGTGGCCGACTACCGGGGCCTGTGCTTCTCGGCGTGGGCCTACGGGCTCGGTCTCGGTGGCTACCGGTACACGCTGAAGATGCTGGCCATCGAGCGGATCCGCGGCAAGTACTTCTCCAAGGCTTGGGGCTTCATCAAGAGTGCGGAATCACTGCCGGTGCTGTTCGGGGTGCCACTGTGCGCCTTCTTGAACGATTCTTCCCACCGGTATGGGCGCGCCGGGTACTACATCTGTGCGGCCAGTGCTGCCATCTCGGCGATTATTCTGTTTTTCGTGGGCCATCCGGACGGGAAGAACATGAAGTATTCGGCGAATGGGTGAGTTTTGGGAGTTGGGTCTCGTTTTTTAACCAGTATCTCATAGAACAATATCTGCATGAAATGTGTACAAATCAGCGTGCACAGTACCCAATTAAACTGGTCAACCGGAAATGAACAGAGGCAATTGTATAACGTTCTAACACGTCCTTGCTAAGCTCCCAGCACACCAATTAGCAAATCTCCTTACATTACCGTAACGACCTTCTTCTGCTCTATCTGTTCCCCTTTGGCAGATCCATTACATCACGGTGCACGGCACCGACCTCGTCAAGCGACTGCCAGCATGTGCTCAACCGAAGCTTCTCGTCGCAGCGTTTTAACAATCAGTGGTATCCCAACGCTACCACCACCTCCAACAACACCAACACCCACGCCACCAACCTGTCCAGTAGCGGTGGAGCCGCGGCAGCCTCCACCGCCGGAACGTTCCCCGGTGGACATCGGGCGCAGCACCACCACCACCTGCAGCAGCAGCAGCATCAACTGCCCCAGCAACGGTGCCTCTCGACTCAATTCATGAACGGTGGCCCGGGAATGTTCCACAGCTCGATGGCACTAGCCGATGGGGGAGGAGGTGGCGGAACGACCACCGGTTACAACTATCACAGTCCGTACTGCCAGAGTAGCGCCAACGGGCGGCTCCACAAGAGCCTTTCGTTTGCCTTCCAGACTCCGATGATGGGTAACGACGAGGAGCCACGGGTTCACCACGGGTATCATCAGCATCAGCAGCAGCAGCAGCATCAACAGCAGGGAGCGACCTCTAGTCATCTGCCCCAGTATCCGGGCGAATACCCGCCAAGCAGATGCTACTCCAGGTAGGATTAGTTTCCGCGTCGTCGTGTTTACTTTAAAAACACACATAATTTCCCTAGAATATTTAGTTTCAAGCAGGGGTTCTGCATCCACCTTTAATAAGTTTTCAATCTTATTATTTATTAAGTTTTATATTTTCAAAGAATAATCTTCAAACAAATTAATGATCAAATAAATTTCTAGTGAAATTATGTTGAACTCTTTATCTAAATCCCACGTTCAAACACCCCGCGTGTAATCCTTTCCATCCATTTCCTAGAACACAGAAATGATTACAGTCTTAAGCATACCATCCAAATAACAGCAACAACGTCGCGCCAATGTCCTCAACTCCCTACATGAAGCTTAGCAGGCGATTTCGGCCTGGCTTCGCTGCGTTGAAGGCAACTTTCGCAAGGAAAAGCATGCGAACCCCCTCTTAGTAGGCCGACGACGATGACAAGGGAAAATTCTGCCGTTGATGGGCGAATTATGCGAGAACATTGCCACTCGGGTTTTCGAGATAAAGGGCAGGTTCGATAAGGCTAGACCATGTTGTGCATTGTTTGGAAAGAGGGTATTGATTGCTCATGGGGTTGTTTTTGGAAATGAAAGTAGCAGTGCCGTTGAAGAATTCTGTTTTGTTTTTATTTTTTTATTTGAGAAATCAACAAAACACATTTTTTTAAAACTAATGTTTAAATTTTTCTTCACATTGTTTTAGATACCAAATCATATGTACAAAATATAATGCCTATGCGTAGCAGAACCCTTTTGAGAAATGTAACGCCCGATCCCTTACATCAGTGCTACGCTAGTCAACGGTCATACTGATCGGGTCTTCCATTTCACACTGGGATGCTTTGTTAAACTTTGAAAAAGTTCATTCATAACCACTATAACGCAGGTGTCTACATCCAGGCGTTTACCGACTTAAGCCAAAAAGCTCAACGTTTACCCGCTCATCTCAAACGTCCATTTCAATCTCTGCTCTGCTCTCTCTTTCCAGGTGCGAGATCCACAACCCGACCCCCTCCCACCAGCGTGACTCCCTGCGTCGACCGCCATCGGCCGCGGCCGGGCCCGGCACCACGTCATCGCAGTACTTCTGCACCAACGGCCTGCAGCACAACCCATCCCGCAGCCGCAGCGTGCCCGAGGGCCTCGCCAACGGGGGACACCAGCGGGGCGGCGGTACGGGCGCGGGCGATTGCCACCACTGGAACCACTGCCACTGGACCACCACCAACGGGGTCAACTTTTGCCGGCCGACGCGGCCCATCCAGGTGGTGGAACAGATCACCACGTCCGTTTGACTAAAGTTTAAGATCATGCGCTTTTTCCTCTGCGTTTCGATTCACCTGCTGGAGGGACTGTTTTCGTAGATATGCGTCGCGTTACGATGACCCTCGCAGGGTAGAACACCGTGGGAGCAATTCTGTCTCAATTCTGAGATATAGTTATAAGGTGACGACTATGGAAGTCTGAAAGTCACTTTTTTTTGGTTCGGAGATGTACATTTTTCTTCCCTCAAAATTTTTCCCAAAATTCCTTTTACAAATTGTTAAGAATAGTACCCTACATGTGCATTTTTCAAGTGCCAGTTTTAAGAAAATCATTATTTTTCTATGAAATCTTAAAAATTAAACACACGATGACGATTTATTTAGTTCTCTGCATTACCTTCTTTGCTTTGGAAAATGTTATCAAAACTAAGTTCATCAACTTTTGTCTGATAAATGTCAGCACTGCTCATATTGCCTTTGCTGTCTCATTGTTTGAAAAATGCATTTTATCCATTCAAAGGCATATTTCATATATGTTTTTCCCTAATTAATTTCTTCAAACCCTAAAAGAAATAATTAGCTTAAACAGCTTTAATATTTTGACCAAAAAAAAACAACATTATACATTTCAGAGAATTGCTCCCCAACCGTTGCAGAGGAAAATCGCATCCCCCCATTCATAAATCATCATCACTTGCGTGCGCTCAAAGCGTTGCATTTAACCATCAGTTTAGCGGAAAATATCGAAAAACGGCACTTTTGAATTTTAATCATAAATAAATAATAATAAATGTGTTCAACGCACGCGGAGTAATTAATCGGCCGAGTGGAAGTCAAGTTTGGAAAACATTGTGCTTGCAGCAGTGAGGGGGTTCGCGATTGAGTATGCTCAATCTAATTAACGACTAAATTAGCAAATTTGCGGAAATAATGTGTGTGCACTTGTGCGTGTGTGTGTGCGAAAGTGTGCGCGCGAGTTTAAACCACCCCTCCCACTGGCTCACTGGCGTAAAACTCCCCTCACTCGAATAAGAACGAAATTTAATCACCCAAACCGCACGCAATGACCCCGGGGGTGGGAGAGGGCACCAGGGAGACTTTGCTGAATGTGCCCGCGAGGCTGGGAAAAGCGTCATTCTAAAATGTGTAAATAATTATTTCACGTAGCAGTATAATGGTTCCAATCAGTTTTCGAGGTTTATAATTACGCGCATTCACATTTGTCAGCAGAATCTGAAAGCGACAGTTAAATGAGCGAATGAAACTAGGTCGAGAGTGTATGAAACAGAATAAAAGAATGAAAAAAAGTGAGTATCATTCACGAAAATCATCACGTTTCTAATAGAACTTTTTATATTATTTTGTTATACCTGTTAGCATTAGGTGACGTGTACTTACGTATTAAGTAGATATTCGAACGAAACTACGCCAAAGCGTGACTGTTATATCACGAAGTATTGTAATTATTATTGTTTTTTACTATGATTACTATCGAAAATGTTTTGTAGGTTGCGAGGAATTGAACGAAAACGGAGGAATTTAACGGAGAGAATGTTGAAATGTATATTTTGTTTAATAAAAGTTTATTTCCATTAAAAAAAGGCTTTTCACTAATCAGAAAGAAATTCATTATTGAGATTGCAAAACCTTAAATCGAAATCAACGGTAAGTAAGTAATAGTATGGTACAATTATGCATGAACCTGCCATACAATGCAGAAAACTTATTTTTGTATTCTGTATCTTTTCTAACTTAAACCAAACAAAAATATTGAAATAATTAACAAACACATGGTGAAAATGTGTTTTGGATCACGGTCGTTATTCTCAGGTTGCACAGAAATCCTAACCTGCATTTTTCACTAGCCTTGTTATTTGGCCATAATAAGTTTGCAAAATATTAGAGTATTGACGAAAAATTATTGCGGTACTGTACATCGAAATTTCACAAAAATTCAAAACATATTCAATTTAGCCCAAACATGCCCAACATGCAAGGTATGATTTTTCAACGCAAGAAAGTGTATTCCAAACTGTTTACAGTAAATTAGACTTTTATATCAGAAAAGGGAAAATTTCATATAATCTTATGAAATCCTTAGATTTTTTTTTAAAAGAATTTCAAGAGAAAAAAATTTAAATATGATTTTTTTATGTAAAATTAAATTTAAAAAAACAAAAGTACTCATTTATAAAAAAAATGTTGTTTAATCCACCTTTAGGTGGTTGGTATCTTCCTCTCATTTATAGAATCTCCGCTAACGTGATCGCAGCACCTAAGAGGTCATCATAAAAATAAGTGATGAGTAAAAAAACAGACTACCTACAGACTTTTTGTCAATACTATACAGACACCGCCTTTGAGGAAAATGGCATCCCTCTACACGGCTTTTTCGTGGCGATCAGACCTGACCATTTGAAGTTATATAAATTCAGACAATTTTTTAAACTGCTTGTAATTTTTGATAGGCAAGTCAGATCTCGAAAATTTTTAATCCACGAGAAAGGTCATTTCAGAACCTTTCTAAAAATTTATAATAAGGCACCCTTTTTTGCTTATAGTGAAATTTATATGCAGCAGTTTTTTAAGCATAACTTTTGATGTACTTTACTTAATCTTATAAATTTTAATAGGGACTTATGGGACCCCAAGACGAATCGAATGAGGCCAATACGGTCAAAATTGGCTCAGTCAGTGACAAGATATTCCAGTGACATTGATTCGGTACACATGTCTACATACAGCCAAACACACAGACATTTGCTCAGCTGGTGAATTTGAGTCGATATGTATAAATGACGGTAGGTCTAGGAGGCCTAACCAAAAAGTACATTTTTCGAGTTATTTTATAGCCTTTCCTCAGTAAGGTGAGGAAGGCAAAAATGCTCAATTTTGATTTTTTTATTAAAGATTATTTATAAAGTACTCTTGTGTCATCTCTGAAAGTATTATTTTCAAAAAAGCTGAGAAATAATAAGTCGGTTTTTCCTGATAAACAGCCCTTAAAGTAAAAAAACAATAAACAAGATGTTGAAATAAAACAACAAACAACATTTATTACGTAAAAAAGTTTAAAATATAAAATATTATTTTCAAGACCAAAATTGAGCATGTTTACAAAGTCTGATATTTTTTTATTACAAAGCATTTGAAAAATGGTTCAAACTGTATTAAGTCATCTACATCCATAAACGAAAAACCAAACCCGTTTATTAAGCTTTTGATTGATTCCAGTGACTGTAAAAATGCAGGCTTCAAGTCTCCCTAGTTGCACTTTTTCAAACAATTGATTGTAAAAATAGTATGACGACAAATTTAACGTCAAATGCGTAACGGTTTTGCGGTTGAAGTGGATCAAAGAATTTACGTATATTTTTTTAAAAAAACTTTTAAAAGTTTTCTATACATATCAACACATAGCAAAAGATTGCTAGGAGGTTTTTTGAAGCACATTTTTTTACGTTTTCTTTGTTTGCACAAAGCAATTTTTTAATGAGCATGCTGATGAGATACCCCACTCTCCCCTACCGTTTTTGTATAGATTGCTGCCAAAATTGTATAGAAACTTGTTTGGGAAAATCAATTTTGGTCAAAGAGGATCCACCTGGTCATATCAAAGAACATACAAAAATTGTATGCGACTTGAAATCGGCCGATTTCATGGGAAAATGCTCTACTAACTGCTATTCAACAGCTGGTTGTAACCTAAAAAATCGTTTAAAATAATTTAGCACTCAACAATTGAAGCGTTTTTTTTTATAAAAATATGAAACACAATAGCTTATAGGACCTTTTCAAAAAAAACTCTAGACTGAGAAGCTTCAAATAAAAGCAAAGAAAAAAGAATGATTTATTTTCTCTTGGTATTTTTTAGTTGTTTTTTTTTTAACATGATGGAAATTTGTGAGATTACCCTAAAATTAATAATCATTGTAAAAACAAGTCCAAAATGTGTTTTTTGCAATGAGAAAATATTTATGATTCACCGGAAATCTTTATTACATTTCCTCAAATTAAATTTTAAGTGCGCATCATTTTTTTATACAAAAATGGGAGCTATTAATGGTATTCAAAAGTGTACTTCTTTACGTTCAGTTTATGAGACCAAAACGACACAAAAAATAATGTTTTACTAGTTGTAAACCAAATCAAACTGTACTGCTAGCAATCACAAAGCATTCTAGTCATGTTGTTTAATAAATAATCTCGACAACAGTACCAACCCAAAGTTCTGCTGACATTCACGTTCCATTGGCAAAATAAAAATCCACAAGAGTTGAAGTAAAAATGTACTACAAGCCACAGCCAAATAAACAACAGTACACCACAACACAATACCACACGATGCCATTAGCCGTTAAAAAAATATCTTCCAATTTGGTGGTTTCACCACATTCTCCCCGGTTAGGACAAACAAAAGTATTCCGTGCACCTTCCCCCCGCTAAAGTAAACCAAACTAAATAAAGCACAATATTTGTCCTGGCAATTGTTCTCGATGTCGGCGGCTAAGGATGGCTCCAGGTTTCCATTTATCAGGCCAGATGGCCTTTCTTCGCCGGCTCTCGCTGCTTTTCCCGACTATTTGTGTTGATTTAATTTCCTCATCGAATTTCCGTTGGTCCTGCCTGGTGTCACTAGTTGGGCCGAGCGCCGCGGAAAACCCGGAAAGGGTATATTTTACTCTCCACTCAGCGTTTAATGCAATCTAAAATCAATTACAAACTCACCGTTGGTGGGCTATTTGAAAAAGGAACGCTTTGTGATGAAAAATTAATTATCACGAGAATCCGTAAGCCCAGAGTTTGACACGTTTTTAATTGAATATCGGGTTCACTTTGGCGAGATATTACATTGTATAACTGAATTAAATTTTTGTTTTGACACGATGGCACGTTCACCGAGCATGAGCCGAACCAACTCGGAAATGTTTGAAAATTTAATGCCTCACACAGCAAGCTTCATAAAAGCATCGCCAACAATTTTCCACTCTCAGAATGAGTTTCCGAAGCCGGTTCGAAAAACCCAATCCCGGTCGATGATGGAAAGCAATAAGGATATGATTTACCAAACACTTCACCTCTGGAAACCAGCCCCTTCCTCTTCACCTCTTTTTCCTTAAAAGCTGCTGCCGAAGTTGATCTTGAAATTGGTCCAATGGGTGGAAAAGTGCGGGAAACAGTTTTCCTAACGTTTTCACACTTCACCGGTAAAGATGGCAAGCTTTCCCGGGGGCCAATATTTACGAGCGCAACGACGATGGAAGTCATTTTTTATTTTTATTTTTCGCAGCACACACATGTGCACAGATACACATCCGACATGTGTGGGTGTGTGGTGAAAAAGCATCAAGTCGGTAGTGCAAACGAATTTATGTTGCTCATGAAAATATTGAAAGAACGTGGGCAAAGTTTCGACACGGAAAATGGGAACTTGAATGGATATTTTGATACCGAACATTTTTTCTTCTTATTTATATATGTTTGAAAAACTTTTATACCTTTCTCATAGGTTGCCATTTCCGCTATACCAGCTTTTTTGTAACAAAATTTCTAGATTAAATTAAAAGTATCATAACTAACAATCGATTACTTCAGAAAAGAGAAGGAAAAGTATGACCGTATTTTTAAATCCGTCTGGAACTTTTTGGTGCCTTCGGTATGCCCAAAGAAGCCATTTTGGATCTTTAGTTTGACCATATAATTTTCCTTACAAATTTGGCAGTTGTCCATACAAAAATGATGTTACCTAAAAAAAGGCTGAAAACGGTGCACTTTATCAAAATTTCACTACAGTTCTTTTTGATTGCAAATTTGATTTTACATCGAAAAATGATGTTGAAATTTTTAAGCGACCAATATTTCGATTTTTTTGAAAAATCCGTATTTATTCAAAAATTCATAGCTCGGTGTAAGATTTTTTGCACATTCTGGAAATTTCTGAAAAGTTTTTGATGTCCCGTTTTGATCATTTTGATTGTAGTTGTCTGCTGTACAATTTTGTACAACTTTGTTACACCTTAAAAAATAACCCAGCAAAATTACAAAAAAACAATGCAGTACTCTAAATATCTCATAAAATGGCATAATAATTTAAGGAAAAAAAGAGGTTTGAGAATTTTATTTTTTTCGATGAAAAATACGTTTTTTTTTGGCGTCTAATTTTACATAAAAGTTCCTTTGCCACAACAATCCCCCACTTTGTCATGCTGTAAACTATTGAAAAACACGTCTTTTTCGAATGTTCAAAAATGGTAGGGGTCGTCCCGTCGTCAAAAGACATCGAAAAATGGACTGAGTAGTAAGCAATTTTTACGGATGTTTTTTTTTTCTGAAATTATTGTCAAATATAAATACAAATAACAAAAAAACTCTTATTTCGTTTTGCGAAATTTAAAATTATATAAATCGTGAATTACAAAAATCTATTTTAAGAAAATTAAAAAAAATATGAACACTCGAGAAATATTAAATTGATTTAATGATTAATTTAACAAAACATAAAATATATTTTCTAACTGTGTATTTTAAGAATTTTGACTTACTGATTTAATGTTTTTGGAAGCCTGTCTAAAAACTAATACTTCATAGATTACATTTATTGCAATGTAATAACTAAAAACGTTTATAAATTTTACTTTCCCTCAGAGTTCAAACAGAGTAAAGGATATAAATATTTAAAAAATCTGCATGAAACAATTTTGATTCTGATTAAGTAACGAGTAGAATCATTTGAAATTCTGAAAAATGGATATTGATTTTAATTCAAATTCAAAGAGCACTTAAGCCATTTTAGCACGGTTGTCGATTTCCAAATTTGTTTTATGACTTAGAAAATTCTCTTCAGTTTTGATTTTGGAATTGCTGATATATCTTCTTAAAGAATTGAGATTAGGAAAAACATTGTTTGTTTTATTTTAATATTTCTTTTTTTTTTATTTAATCGAAAAATGTATTTATATATTATAAAATTAATCATAAATCTTAACAACTGTTTCTCGGTTTTTTATTGCCTAAAAAAGCAAATTGTTGAGATTTTTCTTAGCCATTTTAAAACAAATTTACAGACAAGGAATGGACATACTATTAAAAAATAAGACCTTGTAGAAATCTTGCAAAAGAGACCGCCATGACTTGGGGTGTGTCGTGTGAATGGTTTTGATTATATTCTAAAGTCAGCAGGAGAAGAATCGGGACTACAGTCTGAATTGGGACAGCAGTTTTTAGAGCATCAAAAAGTTTAAAATATGGAAACGCTGTGTTAATTTTGTTGTTCTGTGTCTGTTCTAACCGAAACCAATCAAAAGTATCAAAAAATTGAGCAAGAAAATAGCAAAATCCGCTATCCCAATTCGGCACATGTGTAAAAGGAGTTCATCATACATTTTTTGAAGAAATTCTACAAAAGCACGTTCTTTTTTGAACCCGTTTTAAGCACCCACTAGTAATTTTTTAACCAACTTCAACACTCCATTTAAACTTTTCCAACTGCTACACTCTGGCTTACACATGGAACCAAACTACTTTTCGTATCGATTCCCGTGCATTCGATACCCAACTTCCGATTGACGGTGCCGCACCAGACTGCAGTCTTTCCGTTGCAGAACCAGAACCTCGGGAAGCCTTCGCCGGAAATGTGCTGGGGCTAACCACAAAACCACGAGCGGTAAAGAAGGACGGTGGTGGCGGCAGAAAAAGGCGGAAGGAAAAACAATTTTACCAGCTCCGGAAACTAACACGACCGGCAACACCAGCAGGATCATGGCCGGACGGGAAGCTGGCGGAAGATGAAGAAACCAGAGAGCATTTATGCAAATAAAATTACAGAAGCTTTTGGGAACGAGAGAGCTCGCTGGAAAAGTTTCCCCACCTCTGTCTGTCAGGGGAGGTTGGGAGATTCTGTGGAAAATTGCGAAGTGGTTGGTCAATTTCCTATTTTCGATAGGTTATCACTCATTCGTTTGTACAAACAATATTTGAAATGATTTTTTTTTTTAGGTTTGTGGAAAAATTATAAAACATACAATTCAAAAATCAAAATTTTACAGATAATTGAAAAAGTACATGGAAAATGGAAAAAAGCACATGCACGTACATACTATTCAAATGAAGATGTTCGCCCTGCAGCCTAGAAGATGGAAGTGTTCCTTATTTTTTGCTGATGGCGGAGGGTCCAAAAAAGGGCAAAATATCGATAACGGGTACGTTGTCAATAACGAGAAGTGTTGGGTAGCAGTTTGTAAAGCATCAGCAGCAACACAAAAAAAACTGGCAACACGGACGAAACTGCGGGGGGATAGACGATCGATCATTTTCCGATATCAGATGAGCATGTTCTTGAACGGCGGTTAAAAAAGGTGGAAGAAAAAAGTTAAAAGAAACAACTTTTCCTCTCATCTCTGGGGTTGATTGATTGCGTTATCGGGTGGGTGCGCACCGTGGGTACCTGAAAAAAAACAGGACCAAAAGTCAATTTTATTTTAATGATGAAAAGTTTACCCCGCAAATTGGATTGATGATGCAGGAATTTGTCGTTTGAAGTAGGCATAAAAAGTAGATACTTTGGTAACAGCCTGCAAAGAGGGTAAAAACCAGCCGGTGAGAATTTGGGTGTGTAATCGTCGATAATTGAATCAGCAATTACCACCAATCATCGTGACGGGTCGTCGTCGGCTCAGGGGAGATTAACCGGTTGCGTAATGCAGCAGCTTATTTGAAATTTTAAATCGAGGAATTAATTGCAATAAGTTTGTTTAAATTGGGTTATTGCAATTGTTTCAATGACACAATATTGTTGTTTGTTGTTTGTTGTTTGTTGTTTGTTGTTTGTTGTTTGTTGTTTGTTGTTTGTTGTTTGTTGTTTGTTGTTTGTTGTTTGTTGTTTGTTGTTTGTTGTTTGTTGTTTGTTGTTTGTTGTTTGTTGTTTGTTGTTTGTTGTTTGTTGTTTGTTGTTTGTTGTTTGTTGTTTGTTGTTTGTTGTTTGTTGTTTGCTTTTTTGCTTTTTTGCTTTTTTGCTTTTTTGCTTTTTTGCTTTTTTGCTTTTTTGCTTTTTTGCTTTTTTGCTTTTTTGCTTTTTTGCTTTTTTGCTTTTTTGCTTTTTTGCTTTTTTGCTTTTTTGCTTTTTTGCTTTTTTGCTTTTTTGCATTTTTGCTTTTTTGCTTTTTTGCTTTTTTGCTTTTTTGCTTTTTTTGCTTTTTTTGCTTTTTTGCTTTTTTGCTTTTTTGCTTTTTTGCTTTTTTGCTTTTTTGCTTTTTTGCTTTTTTGCTTTTTTGCTTTTTTGCTTTTTTGCTTTTTTGCTTTTTTGCTTTTTTGCTTTTTTGCTTTTTTGCTTTTTTGCTTTTTTGCTTTTTTGCTTTTTTGCTTTTTTGCTTTTTGCTTTTTTGCTTTTTTGCTTTTTTGCTTTTTTGCTTTTTTGCTTTTTTGCTTTTTTGCTTTTTTGCTTTTTTGCTTTTTTGCTTTTTTGCTTTTTTGCTTTTTTGCTTTTTTGCTTTTTTGCTTTTTTGCTTTTTTGCTTTTTTGCTTTTTTGCTTTTTTGCTTTTTTGCTTTTTTGCTTTTTTGCTTTTTTGCTTTTTTGCTTTTTTGCTTTTTTGCTTTTTTGCATTTTTGCTTTTTTGCTTTTTTGCTTTTTTGCTTTTTTGCTTTTTTGCTTTTTTGCTTTTTTGCTTTTTTGCTTTTTGCTTTTTTGCTTTTTTGCTTTTTGCTTTTTGCTTTTTTGCTTTTTTGCTTTTTTGCTTTTTTGCTTTTTTGCTTTTTTGCTTTTTTGCTTTTTTGCTTTTTTGCTTTTTTGCTTTTTTGCTTTTTTGCTTTTTTGCTTTTTTGCTTTTTTGCTTTTTTGCTTTTTTGCTTTTTTGCTTTTTTGCTTTTTTGCTTTTTTGCTTTTTTGGTTTTTTGGTTTTTTGGTTTTTTGGTTTTTTGGTTTTTTGGTTTTTTGCTTTTTTGCTTTTTTGCTTTTTTGCTTTTTTGCTTTTTTGCTTTTTTGCTTTTTTGCTTTTTTGCTTTTTTGCTTTTTTGCTTTTTTGCTTTTTTGCTTTTTTGCTTTTTTGCTTTTTTGCTTTTTGCTTTTTTGCTTTTTTGCTTTTTTGCTTTTTTGCTTTTTTGCTTTTTTGCTTTTTTGCTTTTTTGCTTTTTTGCTTTTTTGCTTTTTGCTTTTTTGCTTTTTTGCTTTTTTGCTTTTTTGCTTTTTTGCTTTTTTGCTTTTTTGCTTTTTTGCTTTTTTGCTTTTTTGCTTTTTTGCTTTTTTGCTTTTTTGCTTTTTTGCTTTTTTGCTTTTTTGCTTTTTTGCTTTTTTGCTTTTTTGCTTTTTTGCTTTTTTGCTTTTTTGCTTTTTTGCTTTTTTGCTTTTTTGGTTTTTTGGTTTTTTGGTTTTTTTGGTTTTTTGGTTTTTTGGTTTTTTGGTTTTTTGGTTTTTTGGTTTTTTGGTTTTTTGGTTTTTTGGTTTTTTGCTTTTTTGCTTTTTTGCTTTTTTGCTTTTTTGCTTTTTTGCTTTTTTGCTTTTTTGCTTTTTTGCTTTTTTGCTTTTTTGCTTTTTTGCTTTTTTGCTTTTTTGCTTTTTTGCTTTTTTGCTTTTTTGCTTTTTTGCTTTTTTGCTTTTTTGCTTTTTTGCTTTTTTGCTTTTTTGCTTTTTTGCTTTTTTGGTTTTTTGCTTTTTTGCTTTTTTGCTTTTTTGCTTTTTTGCTTTTTTGCTTTTTTGCTTTTTTGCTTTTTTGCTTTTTTGCTTTTTTGCTTTTTTGCTTTTTTGCTTTTTTGCTTTTTTGCTTTTTTGCTTTTTTGCTTTTTTGCTTTTTTGCTTTTTTGCTTTTTTGCTTTTTTGCTTTTTTGCTTTTTTGCTGTTTTGCTTTTTTGCTTTTTTGCTTTTTTGCTTTTTTGCTTTTTTGCTTTTTGGCTTGGTAAAATTATTCGATTAAATTATTAATTAAGTCGAAATACTGTAGAACATACCTTCCAAATCGATCCCAAAATTAAACGACACGCAGACAGTGAAATTCCATTCGAGCTCCTGTTAAAATCATCATTCGATGGATGCACCCGTCTGAAAAATGAGCTCATCTCGTGGACGCGCTTGTGGTTTGGGCGTAATGTCACTTGTGGCACTGCAGCACCAACCCCTGAAAGGATAATGAGATCGTTATTTTTGATTTCAATTCTCCCAACCGCACCGCCAATCATATTGCATTCCCCGTCCAGGCGGTTGAGGAGGAGAGGTGAAAAGTCACCAGAAACCAAACCGCACAGAGATCGTTAGTGCTCTCGAATTATGCTTCATGTCCCGGGTCCAGGTGGGTGGGAATGACACTGTGAAAAAATATGTTGTTATTATTATCAATCAAAATAATAATTATTTGCAGTGTAGTCAACTAACACTAAACAATTTAAAAGAACATTTTTACAAAACACAATTTAAAATTTCAACAGTGTATTATTGGCCCGAATGCAGCTCAAATTGGGTGGATGCAGTTTTCCAATCCCAGAACCTCGTTTCATTGTTCCATTTTCTTTCGCTGGCAGAACACGTGAAAAAAAACGGACACAAAATCCTATCCCGGTTGAGCTAAATTGGAATCGAAAACTCGGAACGAAGAAGCCATTCTCAGCTAGCGAGCTCAACTTTCTTCGGCGGATGTCGATAAAGGAAATAAGAATTGTTACAAGAGATGAAAAATGTGTCCGCTATTATGGCTCTATTTTCCAAAGTCTTTCCAAGAAAATTTCACCCCCACCCCCACAGTGGGAGTGCGAAGCTGGGGACAGGTACTGGCACCACCCGCCAGAAATTGCATTGTGTGTGTGTGGGGGTGTGCGGTTTGCCAAAAGCAAAGAGATTCAATTTTATTGCACGTGGCACGTAGTGGGGGAGGGATGTCACCACAGAGACAAAGAAAAGCCACGTGGCACTGGGGGACAGTAGGATGGAAAGAGAGCAAAAAAATCAATCATGGCATACAATTGGGGGGGTTCCTTCCTTGGTTGTGCTTTATATTATACGTTGTACTGAGGCGTAATATATGGTGAAACTTATCATGCCATTATGGCAGTTCAATTTGGTCGACAATTTTTGGCAGCGTATTTTACTCAAGTGATGGTTTGTTGGATCCAAGCCAAAATATTGTACGGTGTTTAGATGATGAATTACCACGACGATTTTATGATATAAGGGGTTTTCAGGAAGCAAACAAAGTTCTTGAAATTTGTCTACAGTGAAATTTTAATTTTTACACATCAATTTAGTTATAATAATGAAAAAAGAGCTTAAATTAAACTTTCGAATTTCAACCAATCAAAATTAAACTCATTTTAACTATGAATTTGATTTTCAGCAACAAAACAAAAACAAGTTTTTTTCAGTTCTATTTTTTATCTAACAAAATTACTTGAGTAAAACAGAAAATTCATGAAATTTATGGAAACAAGACCAATGTCTTAACATGCCAAACTTCTTCATCTTGAAGCAAAATTATGCAAAAAATAAGTATGTTCATGTTTGAGTTGCAATTACACTAAAACTATGAAAGAACAAATCCAAGCACATTTTAAATTATTTTTTTACTCTTTTCAGATACAAAAATAGCAATTTTCCCCAAATTTCGAAAATGGAATTTATTTATATTTTTTAATTTGGTCAAACATTCCAGGGGCCTTTCCTATGACCAAAGAAGTGGCTGGCAATGGTTAGATTAGGTTTTAGTTCTATTTGATTGGAACAACCTGGGCTGGACAATTATTGTGTATACATGACGAAATCCAGTCTACCGCTAGGATCATCATCTCCATGTGAATGCGAATTTCGCCTACAGGTTTCACTGTAAAATTGAATTTGCTTCACAGAATATGGCTCTGATAAGTGCACTGATATCAAAGTCTCACCCAAACAGCCGCCAATTCTCTGATGCCAATATCTCAGCACCTAATGGTCCAATTTTCAAAGATCAAGAATGAATCATTTGTTAACAATTTCTAATCTTTTCTTAAACATACAGGCCAAATATTCAACACATCATTTTCAACATACTATTTTTATTGATAAGATTTGGTCAGTGAAGTATAAAAAATTAAGGTTCTCAACCATTCGGCACTGCGGGCCAGATCTGAATTATTTGGAACAGCGCACTGCAGTGGCTGGCCGGAAATATTGTTTAATAAAAGTTCTGAAGAAAATAAGTTCATAAAATAGTTTTGCATAGAAGATTCATACATCTTAATTTTAAGGGAAAATATAAAGATGACTTGTATCATAACATTTAGTTTCACTTTCCGCATTGCTGTGCACCTCACTTTAAATCTAGAGTTTTTTTTAAAAAAAGGTCTTATAAGCTATTGTCTTTCATATGTTTCTAGGAATTATAAAAAAAAAACTCTGGAAATATTTTACAAACAAATAATTCGTTTGAAAATATAATGAAAGGTTTTCAATTTGTTATTCTTCGAATTGCTTTAAAGCTTTGAAATTTCTGGAAAAATATTGGCCTATTTTTATGCTTGATTTAACATAACTTTATCGTTAACGCAAAAAGCTGTACATTTGTTCTCTCTATAGGTTTGCATAATTCTCCAAATTACAAAATGGACAATTTTGTTTTCTTGTGTCATTTTTGAATTTGAAAAAAAAAATGAAGACATTTAAAAATCTTTACCTCGTGAAAAATTCACAAAAAAACAACAATCTGAAAAAAATCACTTTTTATTCAACTTTTAATCAAATTAATTTAACTAAATTTACCTCCTCAAGTTTTTTTACATGTTTTTGAAGACACACAGTGAAAACTTTTGAGCTATAGGATATGACGGACGATTTGTTTTTAGACAAGTCAACCCTTTGCAAATATTTTTCAATGATTATGTTGAAATTGGACTCTGAGTTTTTCAATGATTATGTTGAAATTGGACTCTGAGTCCATATGTATTAGGGTGCCCAAAATACTAAACTTTTTTTCAAAACCTCGCTCCACAAACTGAATATTGTTCCTTGAGCTATTAAGGACTCAGGGCCAAATATGAGCAAAATCTACACAGATCAGTCAAATAACTCAAAAAACCGTTTTCGGCTTGTGGAGTAAGGGGGTAATTTTTTCTGGGCACCCTAATATGTAGGCTTAGTGATTTTTCACGCTTGAAAATTGCTAATTTCACGGGGACCTCAATTTCAAAACACCAAATTTCACGCAAATTTCGTGGAACAGAAACTACTTGTTATGCTTCATTATATATTATTCTTCAATAAACTAAAAAAAACTTCACTTAATTTGAACGAGCAAAAAAAAATAAATTCTCCTAATTTTCAATTTTCATCTGGTTCATGGAAAAACTCTTTATAATTTTGAAACAAAATGTAGGGTTTTTTTAATATTCGACTATTAAAAATAAAAAAATTTCGCTGATTTGCATTTTATTGAATATCATATCAAAGCAAGATTAATTATCTTGTTCAGCCAATATGAGTAAAATTATTTGAATTTACTCCGACAGTTAGCCCATTAAAAATAATTTTTAAAGTTTTCATCTCACTTATGAAAAACGTTATTTAAAATCAACAGGCAAAAAAATATGATTTGTAACAAAATCGAGATTTGTAATTCAAAATACGAACAGAAAACAAAAAAAAGAGTATTTTTTATCTTTCACGGGAATCATCCACCCATATAATTAATTATTGTTCAAATAAAACAGGACTCAGAAATAAATTTGAAATGTTTTTAAAAAGTAATATGAAAAATAAAAAATACTCTTCATTTTATTTTGAAAAAAAAAAAACAATTTGAATTTCTCATTGAAACAATACCATTCAAATAAAATAGCAGCAAAATCTGTATTACAATGAATGCAAATATTACTAAATTTAGTTAGTTTCTAAAAAACTGAAAAAAACTGAACAATTCTTCAAATGGTTTATATCAAGCTTTGCAATTGAAAAAATATAAAATTTGCTTTTATAGTCTTTATGGCTCAAATATTTATTATTTTGCTATTTAAAAAAAAATATTTGAGAAAATTGATAAATTTCAAAAATCACTAACCCTTAGTAATTAAACCGCTTAACTTTGCAGTAATTATTAAGATTATTTTCATTCCTATTTGAGTTTGTCAAAATAAACGAATATCGTAACAGTTTCACGGGATTTCGCGGAAAAAGTCAAATTTCACGGATTTCACGCTGTCCGCGAAATAGTGAAATTTCACTGACTTACTAATAAGTATACATGAAGATGGGTCTAGGACAGGGTTAACAGGTCAAAATTTGAAAAATCTGGCGAAGTATCTTTAAATAATCTGGAAAAATCTGACAGATGATAATCTAACAATTCTGAATGTTAAGGGGAGGGAGGCTATAAAACAATTCGAAAGTTTATAAAATTTCGTTTGTATTACTTATTTTATTGCCTCAAATTGTTTTTTTTCTGTTTTTTTCGTGACTCGATTATCCGAAATTTAGATTATCCGAAGTGAATTTTTTTTCGAGGCCTTCGGATAATTGAGTCTGGACTGTATCTGCAATGCGTGAATTTTGTGAAAATTAATATTATATTATAAACCGACTCATGAATGAGCAATTCCAGCCCAAAACAGGAATTTTTTAGGTACTTTTTTCTCGACCCTCTCCGATTTCAATGAAACTTTGTAGACATGTTATCCTAGGCATATTTAAGCCATTTTTGTGTATATGGTGCCAGTAACACTCGATAATTACATTTTAGAAGGGCGTACGTGTTTTCAATATTTTTGTATTTCGTAATTTAAATATTGCTGTATCTCGAAGCCGTTGCATCGTATCAAAAAGTGGTCAAAGACAAACTTGTAGAGAATTTGGCGGGCTTTCCGAAAAAAATACACTGAAAGAAAAATAAACTCCACTTTTATGAGATTTTTTGATTTTTAAGATTAAAAGTCAAATTTGAGGGGGAGCCCACGATTTTTTTTCGTTCAAAATTTTTGTGAAAATAGCCTAAGATGTTACAAAAAGACTCACGAAAAATGCAGGATGGAGCAACTCACCTAAAAAAATACAAAAATCATTTACTGAAACTGTTTTTTTGAAAAGTGCTCTAAACGTCAAAATTTTCAAAAACCGAACTCGAGAGTCGATTCTCCAGACAATTTTACATAAAAGTCTCCATATTGACCATTGTCCTAAGTCCAATCCTTGTGAAGTTACAGCGGTTTTAAAAATAAAAATGTTGAAAAAATAGGTTTTTTGATGGTTTTTGGCAATTTCTATATGACGGACTTGATTTTTCAGTTTCGAAAATATTTTTACCGAAAAGCTCGTCCAATTTCCCATAAGTTTGTCTTTGACCACATTTCAATTGGATGTATGGGCTTACAGATATAAGCTAATTTATTATCCAGGTTACTTTACTACACTGAAAAAATGTTATGTTTGAATTATGAGCAATGTAATTAGCTTATATCTGTAAGCCCGTACATCCAATTGAAATGTGGTAAAAGACAAACTTATGGGAAATTGGACGAGCTTTTCGGTAAAAATATTTTCGAAACTGAAAAATCAAGTCCGTCACATAGAAATTGCCAAAAACTATCAAAAAACCTATTTTTTCAACATTTTTATTTTTAAAACCGCTGTAACTTCACAAGGATTGGACTGAAGACAATGGTCAATATAGAGACTTTTATGTAAAATTGTCTGGAAAATCGACTCTCGAGTTCGGGTTTTGAAAATTTTGACGTTTAGAGCGCTTTTCAAAAAAACAGTTTCAGTAAATGATTTTTGTATATTTTTAGGTGAGTTGCTCCATCCTGCATTTTTCGTGAGTCTTTTTGTAACATCTTAGGCTATTTTCACAAAAATTTTGAACGAAAAAAAATCGTGGGCTCACCTTCAAATTTGACTTTTACACTTAAAAATCAAAAAATCTCATAAAAGTGGAGTGTATTTTTCTTTCAGTGTATTTTTTTCGGAAAGCCCGCCAAATTTCCTACAAGTTTGTCTTTGACCACTTTTTGATACGAAGCAACGGCTTAGAGATTCAGCAATATTTAAATTACGAATTACAAAAATATTGAAAACACGTACGCCCTTCTAAAATGTCATTTTCGAGTGTTACTGGCGCCATATACACAAAAATGGCTTATATATGCCTAGGATAACATGTCTACAAAGTTTCATTGAAATCGGAGAGGGTCGGGTACAACCGATTCCCTATTTGACATGGAATTGCTCGAATGTAATTTCCAAATCGTGGAATAACTTAAATCAAGCGTTATTTTTTGATTCAGTCAAAAAGATTTGAATTAAAAAAAGAAAACCACATGCACACCACCTGCGCGGATTCTCTTTCGAGCAGATCCGTGCTGCGTATGATTAACTTCTGCAACAGACGGCTGCTTAATTGGAACTAGAACGAAGCGCAGAAATCTGCTCTTCCTCGCAAAAGGCAAAAGTTGCAGCCTCAGAATGATTGCCTTTCAGAATGAGCGCGCGTTCGTTTGTTCACTCAGCCTGCCTGTTTGCATCCTTTCTTCTGTATTGTTTCTGCTTGTTTCATACTTTTTCTTTCATTTCGCTATTTTTTCATCATCCCGGAGATCTTTATTGTGCGAGCAAATATACATAAGCAGCGTGATAAGAAGCACTTACATGTATTTCTACTTTCCGGAGTCTGTGTGGAGGTTGGGCAAAGGATTGGAGTAGGTGAACCTTGTGATTTCCAACCTCCCCTTCCGTTCCACACCCCCTCCCGAAAAAAAGACATAAAACCTTAATCAGGCAGCGTTCTTTTAAGAGACTTTTTACGCTTTTTTACGCGCGCCTCTTGCCACTTCCTGTGACAGGTTCGGCGTAAAGATAGTAGCTGCGTTTAACGTAGTCAAAGCGGCTTGATTTTTTCACGCGCACCCACCTCTCTGGAAGTTATTATTGTTTAATGCGTTTCTTTTTTGTCTTTTCCGTGCGAATATGGCGTTCTGTTCCTATTGTGGGCACCACCCCATCATCCTTGGCATACGGTTCCCGCGCGCTGTCAAGGCAGATGATATTGCCAAAATGACTTAATGTGTAGGAGGATGGAGTTGTGGGGCGCTTGCCATCATCAGCCAGTTGGAATAAACATTGAGCACAAGGTCTAATTTTTTGGACAGGGTTGCAGTAGATTTGTCTTTCAAATTTTAGTATTCTAAATTGAGATAAACCATTTAAAAAAAACCGATTTAAAACAAAACAATTTATAAAATCCACCTTTGGAAAAATTGTTCCAATCCAATGGTGAGCAGTAAATTAGGCTTTTTGGAGATTTATTAAATAAATGAGTTGTGATATGATATAGCAAAAGCTACTCTAACACTAGACTCTTTTGCAAAACAATAAATAATCCATCGATTACCACCCTGATAACCGTTGTACTAAGCTCATCTACTCCGGCCGCCGTGGCATCCGCTCATTTGAGGCTGGTGTGTTCCACAATGTCACTTCCAACCACATCAAAGTGGGAACCCAGAAGAAGCTTCGAGTTGACAGCAAAAACAGCTACACACACAAAAAACCGACCCAGTCCAGCATAAGTCACCGCAGAACGACAAAGTTAACCAAACTACGACGGCTGGTGGGACCCTGAGCCTAATCTCTGCGACACATAGCAAGTGTTCATGGGCCATGAACGTTCGACATCGCCCCGTTTTGGAGGGAGTCTTCCTCGAGGGGTAACTAGAATTTGTAGAATTTATGGTGACATCTTTTGGATTGTTAAAATTTAATAAAATAGACGATCATTTTTATTTATGCAGGATTTTCAATTTCCCTATTCATCAAAAAAAAAATATAAGGTTGATTTTAATTTTTGAAAGATTCCCAATCAAAATAAACTGCAAACAGGATGCATTGTGACGGACCCCTTGTTCATTCCCGACGTTGATGTACAGCTTTTAGCTACCGCATAGATAATGAAGACTTTGTAATGAGCTTCTGATGAAGCCCAATCCCCGGGTGTTACGTTCCGTTCCGTTCCGGGCTCGGTCGCTTCAATTTGGTGGGTATTTTCCGCATTAGAATAAAAGATGAACTGCGGAGAACAAAACAAAAAAAAAATCTCTGTCACACGAAAGGATGCTGACGGTGCTGAAGCAGAAGACTAAAGAAGAGCTCCACCGATCAGGGGGGGAGGGCTAATGTTTTCGGAGATAAGCCCTCCATGGAAAGGGCCAGAACCAGGGATGCTCTCCGGTTGTTCCCGTTTCATCAACGGATCAAAGGGCGCGGGCGTCACGGGCCAAGAGGAGTGAGTGATGGATTTTCAGCTGAGAGCACGGTATTTTTTCCCGGGGTTGCGCTGCTAATCTTTTGCAGAATCAGCGGAACCGTCAGAACTGGGAAACTGGATCATTAGGGTGTAACATCAAAATCGATTTTCCAGCACAGCACTTTTTCAGTTCCTTTTGAGATCTTAAACAACTCCCCAAAGTTTGGGACCGATTGGTTTAGTCCTAACTTTGCGCAAAGCAATTCAATTTTCCATATAAATTTGTATGGGGAAAACCATTTTTTAGGATTTTTATATTTAACAATTCGACGTTTCATGCCATATCAAAATCGGACTCATATTCGGATGCTCTGGAAGGTACTCTACAACTTTGCCGAAGAGAGTATGGTGCTGACTTGCTCCTGAAAGAAGATACAGCGTGTTCAAAACTCGTCTAAAACGTGATTTTCGAGCAAAAAACACGTTTTAGACGAGTTTTGAACACGCTGTATCTTTTTTTAGGGGAAAGCTAGCACCATACTCTCTTCTGGGAAGTTGTAGAGCAAATTCCAGAGCATCCGAATATGAGTCCGGTTTTGATAAAGCATGAAACGTGGGTTTAATAAATATCAAAATCCAAAAAAATGGTTTTCTCCATACGAATTTATATGGAAAATTGAATCGCTTTGCGCAAAGTGAGGACTAAACCAATCGGTCCCAAACTTTGGGGAGTTGTTGAGGACCCCAATAGGAACTGAAAAAGTGCTGTGCTCACTAAATTTGGACAACTTTATTTTTTTCCATACAACCATATTACACCCTACTGGATCATCAGTACGCGGCAGAGTGAATGGGGGCTTCAAATGAGGTAGAATGCTGAGAGTAAAATTTAGCAGAAAATTGATTTTTGTTTCAGGAAACAACGAAAAACATTGAATTCAATTGTGTGTTTTTTGATTTTCAGAAAACTTAAAAACCTTAATATTCTTGCTCCATTGTTTTGCCTTGACACTCACTCTGAAAAAATGGTGAAGACGTGTAACAAGAAACGCGAAAGCACTGAGTTTCTTTCTTGTGCTAGGGTACCTAACTTTCTTTGGAAAGAATGACATGCCAGACAAATTTTGAAAGATTCACAAAAATCTAGTCAAATTAAATATTTTACAAAGGAGAAAAAAGAAAATTGAATAAAAGTATGACCCGGGATGGAATAATTGCATAAATAGAGGAGGCAAATCACGCAAAAAGAAAATCGCTCCCAAACTTTTCCAAAAAATCAATCTGTTGATGATTTTTGGGTGAATTTCCTTGTTAGCACCACTTAAAATTATTTATTTTGCTTTGTTCATTTCATTTTTCGACTTGTGACGTTCCACATGCTAGTGTAGTAGTGAAAAGATATTCCGCAGAATAATCAAGATGAAAAAGATTCTTTTACCGATCTTTCGTGTGCGAGAGAGGAGAGCCATGCTCCCTTCAGATTTTTTCTCTTGATGAACGTCCAATGATTTTCTTTTGATGATGATTATTCGATCGCTGAGTATGACTTATTACATAAATCAATTTTGACAAAAATAAGGTTATGATTTGATTTTTTTAACTACCGTCAGTGGGGGTGAAATTGGGTCTGGGGGTGAGATTGGGTCAAAGTGATTTTTTAAGGATATTCCCATTTCTCAGGTTCTTCTCAATGAAACTTAATTCTGTTAAAAGGATTGTAAAGGGGACATCTTAAGATGACTTCTATGAAAAAATCTCGTTCCTAGAACAAATGCTGTTATTTTGGCTGTTGTCTAAAGTTAAGGTACGTTTTTGGCAAAAATTACCTCTCGAAAAATCATTTTTCTAATATTTTTGTTGGAATTGCTCGAAAACTACCCAAATGTTTGAAAATCTCCACTTCAAACATTGTAGCATGTCAATACGATTCCCTCGAGCAAGAAACACTGTTGGATGACTTGTTTTTACCACATCGTTGTATTTGGGAAACCACAGTTGGGCAGCGCCATCCGAGAGAATATAGAACACGATCTGATAGTATAAAGGTACTGTGAGCGGACACAAATGATAAATCCCATGATTGACGAGAGCGTTATTCTCATGGGTTCATTTTCAAAACAGTTCATCAACCAAAAAAAGATTGCCGATATCGAGACTCAAACCCAAGACCTTTGACATATGTCGAACCGCGCCTTTGCCGTTTCGGCCATCAAAGTTCAATCATTATGAGATGGTCATTTGTCAATATAAGCCACTCAAAGGGATGAACTGTTCCAGCGAACAAATGAAATTTTTAGACCACATTTTCCACTTTTTCTCATCGAAACCAACTACTTTATCGACTTCATTTTGCTGGGCGAAATAGGACGCCGTCTATTTTTAGACGATGACTCAGAACTTTTCCACTCTTGCTCTTAAAAAAAACAGATGGCAGCACGATGTAACGCAACGTCCCTATTACGTGGTGGTTCACCCGCGAGAGGTTTATTCTTCCATTTAATTTTGGTAGAGCTATTCTCTCGGCTTTCTACTGTGGGTGCATATTGAATGATGAATTATAGGAGAAATATTCAGAAAATATATATCAGCAAGCAAGATTTCTTGAAAAAATATTTTTTTTCGAATTTTAAGCAAAACTTTGTAATATTTTATTTTTTGAAGTTTAATCGAATTTTCGATTCGATTTTAATTTCCGAATTTTGACAAGTTTCTTTGTTATCGAGATATGACCACTAAAAATTTGATTTTAGCTTATAAATTGCAGTATTTGGATTTTTTTAAATAGTGCCTATGAGTGACCATTTCTGAAAATATTTTTACGAAAAGTTCAGAAAATTTACTTCAACATCGAAAAAGCACAATATTTTATATATTTTTCAAAACATCTATATTTCTTCTAAAATTTATGACTTGGCAGTAAACATATTGTCAATTCATCTGTGCTGCTGAGCCTATTTAGTCCCCAAAACAAACAAAAAATCAAAAATTTTCAAATACTGATTTTGAGAATTCTACTTCTAATAATTATAAAAAAACATTTTTTATCTGGATAGTCCTAACCAATACCGACAACTTTGCCCAAGGCACCAAATCGACAGATCGATCGATTTTCGAATATGTTCAAACTATTTTTGTATGGAAAGCTTCCAAATTTGTATGGAGTCTTGTATGGACAAACCAATGATGGCAAAAGGCATGTTTGGTCTCCTACACAGCAAAAAATCGGATGTTAAAATCGCATGCAAAAGCATGCACATCACCTTCGTCAAAATAAACACTTAATATTACACACTGCATGTACAATTTTTGTAAACACAAAAAAAAGTTGCAACCGACGGGATTCAAACCCAGCACCAACAGTACGGACTGGCGCCTTAGCCCGCTCGGCCATCAGACCGATGAAGAACGGAAAGGATAAACGCATATATGAGCTTGACATTTCGGTCAAGTAGGTTTCCCATACTGATAGGCTACATATTTCCGGGTGTAAAATCACATAAAACTGCATAAAATAATGCAATATTTATTTTACCCCCAGGCCTTTTACATGCAGCTAGATTACTATTTTTTTAGCTGTGATAGATAGTTTTAGTTAAACAAAATAAAATCCTTTTCCGGTTTTCATGGAGAATTGCTCAGCTCCGCTGACTCCGCTGACAATTTTAAGCACATTATGGAAATTTAGACCAGATCAGACGTGTCAATTGTAGCTTAAAGTTTCTCAACAATTGATAATACATTTAATGTCCTTTTAATAATATGCATTTCAAAAGTGCTTGACGTTTTGATGTGAGATAACTATGATCATTGAACAATATTCCCCAGATCACAATGATTTCTTGCACCTTGCCCCGGTCAAAAATTCCAATTCACCATCAATTCAAATCCATCGCAAAAGTTCTACATCAACGTCAACGCACTGAAGAAGTATCGAAAACGCAGCAAAAAAAACAAAACACGGAACCAAGTCAATATCATTAGCATAAAGTACATATTTTCTCATCAACACGATCCCCGACCTCGCAGCTCACTGACTCTTTACTCTCGTTCTAGCCCAATCAGAAGCATACGCTCGCCGTTTCTAGCTCACCTAAACCAGCCTCTCCACGTCGTTTCAGCTGGCTAGCTGAACTGGTGAAATTGAATAAAACTGACATGTTTACGAGCCATCTCACCATAAGTTCTACCCAGCAGCGGCAGGTGGGTGGGAAAGCATAACCAACGCTAAACGGGAATCGTCACAGCTTCCTGACGACGTCGAACGCGAAATTTGCGATTCCAAGGAGAAAATTGTATCGGCCCAATCTAGAAAGCATACGAGCGAATGATTGTTGAACTTTCGCACTATATGGTGGCGTCCACGTAGGACTAACTAAAGTCACATATGGCCGACGACGACGACGGCTATGCCATCAATCCCAAGCGATGGTGTACTAACTTTTATAGGCAATAACACATCAACGAAAGCCGTATTGCACCGTTTTATGGGGACAGCTTGCCTCTGTTTGAACGTCTGATTGGTGCCAGTGCTCTCAACAACTTCAATTCGTTAGTGAAGTAAACTATTATTTTGCTTTGATTGACTAAACCAGCTCGAAACAATTCGAGCTCAATAAAGTAAAGCCCCATTTTACGGTATTCTAGCAATATACGATAATCGCAGATCATGTATCGCGCAAAAACGCAGTGTTCCAAGTAAACACCACACATATCGCCTGTATATACCGTAAAACGAGTCTTCTAGTACAGTGCAAAACTAGCTCAACACCCACATTATGCAAATCTCGTGTCAGCCGTCAAACGACACATACCGTGAACACCAACCTCGCCGTCGTCGTCGTCACTATCATCATCAATCCCAATTCCCAACGATAGGGGACTAGCTGCTGCTGGGATCTAGTCTGCGAGCGAGGTGCTAGCGAACACTTTTCCCCAACTAGAATTGCAATATCGCACCATGTCACCGCGAGGGGGAGGTAGCGATTTGTTGTCGAACAAGTTATCCTTTGCACTACTATTGTGTGTGCTTGTTGTTGTTTATGGTGCCGGTGGTCCTAAAGGATAAACATTGCTCGCTCGATAGCAGTGTTAGGTGTTGATATTGATATAACCATTAGATACTGAATTTAAGGAGCGAGAATTGTTAATTCAACTGTAAAATGTTTGCTGAGTTAATTCCTTAAGATATTACAAAGAAATTAAAAGATCTGAAATAACTTGAAAACTATATGTATACTTTTTTGTAGACGGTAAACTAAAACAAAACCATATCGCATTAATTCATAACTTCAAATAAAGCTATATTTTTTTAAATATTGCTACCTTGGAAAAGGTAAATAAAGGTATTATCTGTGTTCCATTAATTGAAAGAATTCATAGTGAAAAATGAAATCTGATTTCAACTGCAAGATAAGAAAAGTAATGCATCAACAAATGAAGCAAATTGTAATGACGAAATCTTGAATATTGTTTTATCGATTCCATGTCAATTTTACCATTTGAAATTCAGGATACAGAAATAAAAAACAACAGAACCACTATAATATTTTGCCAAGAATTTAAAAAAAAAAGTGATAACGTTAGCCTAATCCCATCAAAATGGAATAATAAGAACGTCATTTATTTTTTTATTATTTTCCTCATTAGGCCACAAGATGATGCAAGATGTGAAGATTAAACAAAATGGTAGCATTTTATCAACGTATCTCAAAATTTTATTGATTTTACATATATCTTTTTATCTTAGTTGGAGAAGGGCCCACCATTCATAAACCACCTGACACTTTAGGGAGGGGGGATTTGACCACGCCTAATACAAAAAAAAAGTTTTAAGGACAATTATCCACGAGGGAGTGAACTCCCCTTGTTCATGTGTGAGTGTGTGTGTGTGTGTGCAACCAACCAAACGGGACCACGTGGTCGCTTCTTACAAAATGAGTTGTTTCCATGTATTTTTAGATCTACATTCTATGCATTCAAATAACTCGCATAGGCATTTGGAAGGTGTTAGCTCTGCCGAGCTTCGGTGACCCATTTCTACGCTGGCTAGCCGAGCGCGAGGTACTTCAGCTTTATCGACAAGCCCCGCACTGAAGAACGTTTGCACCAATCGGATTGAAACGTTATTTAGAGAACTTCCGCACCCATGACAAATGGACAAGGACCCATCGCGTATATAGTAACAGTATTCCTAATTCCAGTCATAGCTCACCAAGTCGCGATGGCCTAGTGGTTAGCATGTTTGCTTACCAATCCAAAGGACGGGGGATCGAACCCCGACTCGAGCGACTTTGATTTTTCGTTCATGTTCAGAGTTTCAAGATTTATATTTCCTATACTTTCTCGTTGGGAGCAGAAGGGATTGGAACCCAGGACCATTCGCTTACAAAGCGAACACCGTAACCAGTCAGCCACGGCCACTCCCCAAGTGAACTACTCTGGTTCATAATTCCAAAAAAAGTGTCCACTTGGTTTATGCAATTACTCAAAAACTCTAAATAAGATTTTTAATGAATAATAACTAGCAAGTCCTTAAGGCTGCACAACTTTGTAAAACACTGATACTACACTTTAAAAAAGCCTTGCAAAGCTACAACAAAACACGAAATTTTAAAATAGTTTTGTTTGTTCTAAATGAGAATATGACCCTTCTGAGTTATTGCAAATTCAAAATGTTCATTAAATTTTCTCCGGTGACGAATGACTATTTGTAGGTTAAATTAAACCTAATTAAATACACAACTACATAAAATTTTCCAAAAAATACATATTCTAACAAATTTTACAAGTAAGTAATGTATTTTTATATTTTTATGGAATATAGTTTTTTTTCCAAAATTTTGAGTCAACTTGATGGTGTCATGTCTTTATTGATTTTTTGAAAATGATATCGGATTCATGATCAGCGACTAAAATTACTCACTAAGGACAAAGTTTCAAGCAAATCGAAGAGAGTCTGGGTATTTTTTCTGAATTATTGTGAGTAGGCAGAGAATGACTCATACGATTTACTCTTTAAAATTGATTCAAATGAAGATAAAATCATATATTTTTAATGAAATTTTGGTTCAAATGAACAAGCTCTGTTACACGATTACCCAAGTAACATTTCGTATGCCCCTAACAAGTTTTTCCAAGATTCAAAACCAGCAGAAAAATCTTGTAATTGTGTTAAATATAACTTATTTGCATTTTTACCGGAATAATCTTGGAAATGATTTTAGAAATATCTTCCACAATTAATCTTGAAAAAATAATTGAGCAGGTCAATTTAGATTTATAACAGCTTCGTGCATGTTTCTATAAAAACGTCAAGATTTTTTTTCTTGCTTTGTCATTGCTTATTCTAGTATCCAAACTCATCCAATACCAAACAAAACTTTCTTAGGCGTCATTTGTATGGCTTAAATAGAATTAAAGTGTAATTAGGCCTGATTGGTAATGAAATAAAACTTTTAAGTTTTCATTGATGTGTTCGTACGCGCAAGCATTTCAACAGTTCTCAGTGACATTTCTCATAGGGTGTATAATTTTTTATCGCATCTTTGTTTCGATATTTTGTAAAATTAGAGGATGAAATTTTTCAGATTTCATCGTTTGCTTGAATATGAAAAGTGTTGTCTTGAATTCGTAATTAGGTTTGTTTCAAATGTGCACATCAGCTTATCTGTTCAGATTACAGTTGTAAATTGCACACTACAGTTTCCAACGACGGTCTCGACAACCTCTTAAAAAGGTCTTAACGCAGGTTTAACTCTTCTTCATTGTTGTCCTTTAGATAGGTTATTTTAAACGTAATTTTTGGCTGAAATCTCTTAAAAACCTCCTTAGATAGGCAGATAGACAAACACACAAATAACTCTTAAAAAATTGACAAATTAAACTTTGACTTACGAATCAATGCCTAGCGCCTTCATTTCCAAACAGTTTTCGGGAAATTGGACGCTCTAGTTCAGTGTTTCTCAACCTTTTGCGATCCATTCCCCCCTTGACTGATTTGCAAGAACTTCATTCCCCCCACCCCCCTCCCCCCATTATTTTTAATTGACTGGTATCAATGCACAAACATAATTAATTTTTTTAGGTTTGCAAAAAGATTACAGTTTTCATAACAATAAAAAACTATAGAAGGTATTTGAAAACGTTTTATTTTAATTAAAAAAATGAAAAGCCACTATTCTGAGCTTCTTTTCGTTTAAATTACAATAAAAAAATACAATTATAAAATATGTACAAATATTAAACAAAATTAATAATTATCTGCGGCAAAAGACAGATTACTCTTAAAAATGTAAAGAATTCAAACAAACTTAAATAATATTTGAAAACTTTTTATCAACTGCCAATTATTTTATAAAACATTCTTGTTAAAAAGTGTACAAAAATCTCACAGAAACCAGCAAATCTGTCCCAAAAAAATCTGCTTGAGTCCAAAAAATACAAATACCTCAGAAATATTTAAAAAAAATCATTTTATTGTTTCAAGAAATGTCAAAATTCACAGAAATTGAAACTTTAATAACTATTTTTTGGGAAAAAACAAATGTTGTTATTACTAATCAAAGAAACTGAAAGTTGCAAAGAATGATTCAAATAATGATTCAAGACATTGAATTTCTATTGAACCCTCATTCCCCCCCTAGAATGGCCAAATTCCCCCCCAGGGGGGAATTCCTCACCGGTTGAGAAACACTGCTCTAGTTTGAAGGGTGTAGACTAGGGTGACAATTGAAAAATCGACATGTTGGATATTAGAGTGTAACATCAAAATCGCTTTTCCAGCACAGCACATTCACAGTTCCTTTTGGGGCCCTAAACAACTCCCCAAAGTTTGGGACCGATTGGTTTAGTCCTCACTTAGCGCAAAGCGATTCAATTTTCTATATAAATTTATATGGGGAAAACCTATATCAAAACCGGGCTCATGTTCGGATGCCCTAGAATATGCTCTACAACTTTGCCGAAGAGAGTATGGTGCTAACTTGCTCCCGAAAGAAGATATAACGTCCTCAAAACTAGTATAAAACGTGATTTTCGAGCAAAAAACACGTTTTAGACGAGTTTTGAACACGCTGTATCTTTTTTTAGGGGCAAGCTAGCACCATACTCTCTTGAGGAAAGTTGTAGAGGACATTCCAGAGCATCCGAATATGAGTCCGGTTTTTATGTAGCATAAAACGTGGATTTAAAAAATATCAAAATAAAAAAAAAGGTTTTCTCCATACAAATTTCTATGAAAAAGTGAGGACAGAACCAATCGGTCCCAAACTTTGGGGAGTTGTTTAGAACCTCAAAAGGAACTGAAAATGTGCTGTGCACACTAAATTTAGACAACTTTTTTTTCCATACAACCATATTACACCCTAGGGTAAAAATAAGTATCTGTGCTAATTTTGAGCCCAATCAGTTAAGGTTTAGGGGTCGCTTAGATCGTTGAAGTATGGAAAAATCCGCAATAAAATATTTGTGGAAAAACATCGTTTCAGAATTTTACTGACAGGAGGCACAGGTCTCTCGCATTGGACAATTTTGGGCGAGACCTGCGCCATCTGCTGCCAAAATTCTGAAGCGTTGTTTTTTATCATACATTTTCGCGAATTTTACCATACACACATAATTGATCAAAAGCGACCACAAACTTTAACCGGTTTGGCTAAAAAATTGACACAGATACAGGGAGTAGCTCTTTCAATTTGTTCAAATTATCATTTTTTCTTGTCATTTTGTTCTTGACTCTGACTCTGACTCTGTAAAATGAAAAATAAAAAAAAGGGTAAAAAAGATTAATGTTATTTGTCAAACAAAAGATAAAAAACATGACTCCAATAATTCAAAAGAAGGTACAAAGTTGTAATTATACGTTAATAATAGAATTAAGAGTTTTTAAAATAATGTTTCTCATCAAATAACATCCACGATTACTTAAGGTACCAATCTAAAGATTATTGTTGTGTTATTTTTAAAAACGCGTTAACCATGATTGACCTCAACATCTCCATAAAACCAAAACAATGGCCCAGAACTTCTGCATCAAAATTTGGCCAAGTGGCATCATTTTTGAGATACAATAACACAAAAGAAGATAAGCGATTTTCGCCATATAAGAGCACGAGAACTCGTTGATTCAACACCCTTCCAGTATCGTTTTGGTATTCATCCATCATTCTCATTGAACGCTCGCGAGTCAATAAAAAATAGCTCTTCTGCCTCTAAACACTCAATCAAAGTGTTTGTGACAGTTATACTCGTTTAATGATTTCGCTAAGCCGCGCAAAATAAAAAGCCGCGAAAGAGCGCGGCCCATCGTCTCGGATGCCTCGTGATAGCTGGTTCGCACTGGCTGATGGCGATTGGCAATGGCACGCCACCACGCCGGACATGTGACCTCGAAAGAGACGACGACGACGATCTGCACGCGAGAGCGAAAATTCTTCAAATAGCCTAAAACAAAGACTTCCCCGCTGCTGCTGAAGTAAACCTTTGGGTATTCAACACCTTTTTAAAGTGGAAAGTATTTCGAACCCCGCAAAAAAAAATCTTTTTTGGTAGCTTAAGTGTAAAGTGTTATACATTTGGAGAAGAACTCTGAAATAATTGTAAAAAAAAACTGCTTAAAAGAGACTTTTTTTGCAAAAAATGGCACTACAGGGTTTAATAACCCAGAAACCAAGACGACCAAGCGTAGAGTGACCACTGTGAAGACCCTCAGATTGGCACGACGTCGGTCAGGGCAGCTTCATACTTTGTACTCGAGAAGAAGGAGGCAACTCGTGTGGGGCAAGAAGACACTCCTGAAGAGTAATTATGAAGCAAAAAGGGAGAGAAATATAAAAAAAAACACAAACACCGGGGCAAAAATTGCACACTGCAAAAACTTCCAGCTTGAGCTGAAACCAGCACAGTGCCATCTCTGGAAATAGGAAGGAAGAGTGTACAAGAGAAATGGAACGAAATGAGAACTGCCAGCAGCCTGGGCAAGAAACAATTAAAATAGTTTGGATTTTTTCGTTAGTCCACCCGTTGTCGTCACTCTCGGAAAGATGGACCACGGTCTTTCCTAGGACTTGGTCAGTCTTGGGGTGGAGAGAAGCGATAGTTATGTGCTAATATCACGATATCATGACAGATTTGCAGACGGTTTTTTTTTTTTGTTGAATGTTGCAAGTGGTGGTAATTAATTAATTCTTCCGTTGATAAGTGGCACCAAGTGTTTTGTACATTGTGGCTATGTTCTGGATGTTCGTTGGGAACTCATGATGATTTTTTGTTGTCTAGAAGCATGCTTTTCTAATTGTTGTTTTGAAGATAAATGTATTTTAAAATGCTATGCAGCAATATTTTTTCGAAACTACTAAGCCGATTTTCAATGTTAATACATAAAAAACATTCGTAAAATTTTCCGATCATTTCAAAAAAAATATTTTGAAAAGTTTTAAATCCAAACTAACATTTTAAAAGGGCCAAACATTAAATATTACGCTACTGTCGAAAAGATCGGAAAATTTCACGAATGTTTCGGATCGGACCATAAGTTGCTGAGATATCATTATTAGAAAATGGTGTGTTTTTTTTGGCGATATTAAGAAAACTTAAATTTTCGTGTTTCTTTTTCTTAAAGCGGCTCTATCTCAGCAATCCGAGTTCCAATCTTCAATGTCTCTTAGACAATTTTATAGCAAATTTTCTGAACTTTTCAAAAAAAATATTTTAGAAATGGTCACTCATGGCCACAATTTTTAAAAATTTACAAACTGCAAATATTTCGCTAAAATCGAACTTTCGGTGGCTATATCTTGAAAACGGAGCCCTTTATCAATTAATCGTGTACCTATTTTTTTTCTCAAAAGTCTTCAACAATACCTACAACTTTGCCGAAGACACCAAATTGATCAGCAAATTCACTCAAAAGTTACAGCTGTTAGAATATTTACATACCATTTTTGTATGGACAGCTGCCAAAATTGTATGGAGACTTGTATGGGGGTAATTCTTTACCAACTCACACGAAATCGGGAAAAGTTGCCCCGACCTCTCTTCGATTTGCGTGAAACTTTGTCCTAAGGGGTAACTTTTGTCCCTGATCACGAATCCGAGGTCCATTTTTTGATATCTCGTGACGGAGGGGCGGTACGACCCCTTCCATTTTTGAACATGCGAAAAAAGAGGTGTTTTTCAATAATTTGCAGCCTGAAACGGTGATGAGATAGAAATTTGGTGTCAAAGGGACTTTTATGTTAAATCAGACGCCCAATTTGATGGCGTACTCACAATTCCGAATAAACGTATTTTTCGTCGAAAAAAACACTAAAAAAGTTTTAAAAATTATCCCATTTTCCGTTACTCGACTGTAAAAAATTTTGGAACATGTCATTTTATGGGAAATTTAATGTACTTTTCGAATCTTCATTGACCCAGAAGGGTTATTTTTTCATTTAGAACAAAATTTTTCATTTTAAAATTTCGTGCTTTTTCTAACTTTGCAGGGTTATTTTTTAGAGTGTAACAATGTTCAACAAAGTTGTAGAACAGACAATTACAAAAAATTTGATATATCGACATGAAGGGTTTGCTTGTAAACATGACGAGTTATCACGATTTTACAAAAAAAAGTTTTGAAAAAGTTACTTTTTGCGTTTCTCTTTGTTTCGTCGTCCGTGTCTGTCGCGGGTGACCATGAATGGCCATGATCGATGACGACCAACTTTTCAAAACTTTTTTTTCGTAAAATCGCGATAACTCGTGATGTTGATAAGCAAACCCCTTATGTCTATATATCCAAATTTTTTTAATTGTCTGCTTCATTTTTTTTCGAAAAGTATATTAAATTTCCCATAAAATGACATGTTTTTTAAAAATTTTACAGTCGAGTAACGTAAAATGGGAGAATTTTTAAAACTTTTTTAGTGTTTTTTTCGATGAAAAATACATTTTTTAATAGTCCTTTTGACACCAAATTTCTATCTCATCACCGTTTCAGGCAGCAAATTATTAAAAAATACCTCTTTTTTCGCATGTTCAAAAATGGAAGGGGTCGTACCACCCCTCCGTCACGAGATATCAAAAATTGGACCTCGGATTCGTGATCAGGGACAAAAGTTACCCCTTAGGACAAAGTTTCACGCAAATCGAAGAGGGGTCGGGGCAACTGCTGTGTGAGTTGGCGGAGCATATTTGGTCATATGGAAGGCCCCCACAAAGTTTGAGCCAAATAAAAAAATACAAATAAAATCCATTTCCGGTTTTGGTAGAGAATTGCTCTTATCGAAATCTTCGTGAAATCGAATCAAGAAAAAAAATAATGCCTTATTTTTTATTTTCGATCTTATGTATGATCCCTAGGGTGCCTAGAGTATGGGACTTTTTCTCAAAACCTCGCTCCACAAACTGAAAATAATTCTTTAAGCTATTTTAGGACTCTGGGCCAAATATGAGCAAAATCGGTCAACATTTACGCATTGATACTCGAAGGTGAAGTTTGTATGGGAAAAATAAAAAAAATGTATGGAAAACTAAATATACCTACGGTTTGGCCGACATGGTGCACTTCTTCCATCCAAATGTACCCAAAAGGGAGATTCTCACTGAAAATTTAATGCTCTACAACTTTGTAGAACACACTAAAGCTGTTCAACTCATTTTTTTTTTCACCAGCTTTAGGCTCGGGTATCAATGGGTTAAACTTAACCAATTTCGCTCAAAATTTGCACAGATAAAAATGAACCCAGAGCCCAAAAACCCGTTTTCCGCTTGTTGAGCAGGAGGTCATTTTTCATGGGCACCGTAATGACCCCTAAACTACTCTAAATTGACTAAGAATTTTTTATTCCAAGAAAGCGGCCAAAATGGTGGTGATGCATATTCTAATTTTTAAGGAAATTAACCATCAAAACTTGACGAAAATAGGGTAGCAGAGTTTGAATTTGATGTTAAAAGCAAGAAAAAAGGACAAAAATTACTTAATGATATGATTATCCAAAGTTTCATAGAATTAAAAATACTCAAACATTAAAAATTCTTGAAAACGGCCGATTTTGTTCACATACCAAACAATAAAAATGCACTATACAAGTTAAACAGTTTATGCCAAACTTTTTTTTAAGTTTGAATATTAAAAAAATGATTTTCTAACTACAGATTTCTAAATATGTACGTAACCATTTTATATGAATACATGTCAAAACTGTATGAAAGAACCAATCTTGCAAAATGGCTTCGAGAATACACAAATCTCTTTACTAGTAAAACTATATATAAAAAAAATTACAGTGTCTTAAAAATCTACGTATGTATCGTCAGGGAACATATTTTGTTTGTGTTATTACGGCCCATGACACACGGGACAGGTCAACGTCAAAATGGTCAGCGCACAAGTTAAAATTACGTCTTATTCTAGAACCTTCCGAAAATTTATTATATCTAGTATCAATATAATACTGATTCATGAATATAAAGTTCGACAGTAAAGAAAATATAGACAATTAAACGATACCTTAGAAGTAAAAATAGAAACAATCAAGCGATTAATTGTTCACTCAACTCCAATCAATTCCATTATCATTTATCGAGCCAATTAAAGCTAATCTCATTCCCGTATTCAATCTTCTCCCAATCGCGCAAAAATTAATGCGATTAGTGGCGAAAACTTTCATTAGAAGATCTTCCAATCAATCTCCATTATATGTATTCACTCGCAGTCATAAATCTATCAATTTGTAGATTTCTTCTCTTCGCCATGTGAGTGTTTCTCGCGATCGCACGCTGGCCAGCCTCCACCACAGCGATGGAAAGGGAAACTCCTCCCGAACTCCAACCGAAAACAACCCCCATTCCACTTCCTCGCCGAGAAAGACCCGGCAAGCCTCTCCGGTACGAGATGACCGACGCACCGGTACTTGAAATTATATCCGAAAGCTTCTCCTCGCCTCATCTCCTTTCGCTTGCATCTTCTCGGGTTTGGCCGCCGCGATGTTGTTAGTTCAAGCTTCTTGTCCGAACCGACAACACATTTTGTGTACATGTCTTTATAAAACTGCCGAGATTTCCGCACCGGACTTCAGTACAAGACTGACCGATCCCCAGCTCAGAACGACCTCCAATCCAGCGAACACAACCCACGAAACACGCGAACCTCGTCGCGAATCTCCACCCAAGAACTCTCGTTACGATCAACCGTGTGTGACTTCATGTGTGTGTGTGTGTATTTGTGCGTTTAGTTCGATAGTTCGGTAGCATAACCCTGTAATTGCGAGGAGATTCCCTTTTGGGGAGAAGAGCGGTCAAGTGTGCAAAAACATAAAGTGAGAGAGAGAGTAAGAGCAAGAGCGGTGATCTTCTCGTTCAGTTGGTATCGGCATCAGCAGCCAGCAGGCAGCAGTTGAAGGTTCTTTTCTCTTGCGGCCCTTCTCCGCCGCGTGCTGATCTTCATCCGCGCGTTTTCGCGAACCTGAGCCGAAACCCTGGAGCTGTAGCTTCTCCTAGGTACATGAACCGAACGTCAGTGACGTGCGTGGTGGATGATAGGGTGGCCGGTGGCGAATGATCACATTGATCATGATTGTCATGATTTTGCGTTCGACACTACAAATTATGCTTAGTTTACAATATTTTTGCAAAATTTGTTGATAAACATTTTTCCTTTTTATACAAAAAAAAATTAGTCATCATTTATCAATTGACATCAACCAGGAGACTTAGAAATATACACATATTGACACATTTGATTAAGAACCAAAATCCTTCAAACCCTTCAAAAATAGTGCAACCAACTTATGCAGAGTTGTTTTGAAGGAGAAACCCTTAAATAATTTGATAATTTGATCAAAATGTAGAGCTTTTCAGAGTGGTGAAAAGTTTCCCTTGAATATTATTGCACCTTTGTTAAATAAAATTCTTTCTCATTACATAAGAAAATGTGAAATATTTTCAAAATAGAAAAAAAACTTGAAAATTTTAACGGAAATTATTGAGCAATCAGTTAAAATCGATTTTAAATGCATTCCCCTTTAAAAATCTTTTAAATTTTTTGCCAATTTTCGATGATTTTTTATTACTAAAATTTTAGTTTTCATAAATTCTCACATTTTTTGAAAAATTTTAATTACAAATCGAACTAGTTTAAGATGCATAATAAAAAACTTGTTAATTTAAAAAAAAGCATTTGAAAAATGTTTGCATTAGCCTTATCACTTATCAGATATTGCTATTATATTTTTACTGATAATAAAACATTTCTTCATTTACCTTGAAAAATATATTAATTTGATGATTTTTTTTAATATTCATGTTCACATTATTTAATTATTTTAATTTTTTTATCAAACAAAGATATTTTGCTTTTCGAATCTGAGATTATCAAGAAGGGTTTTTTTTTCAATTTATAACGAAAATTTACATTTTAAAATTTCGTGTTTTTGTAATTTTTCAATTAAAGCCGCAATATTTTTTTTTTCAAAGAAAAAATTACAGAAATCAAAAACAATTTAAATAAAATGCAAAAACAACAAATATGTAAACATGTTTATGTATTCTTGATTTTTAAAATACTTAATTTTAATGTACTATTTTACTAACTAAAAGGTTTACCATAAATTTTTATATGCATTTAAATATAATCGATTTTTTATGATTGTTATGGTTAAGGGTATTTTCCTTCGTATCTGACCAATTCATCAAAAATTATGAAAAAAAAATATTCCGACGTAAACATGTTTATTTTTCTACTGCCAATTATTTAAACTAAAAAATTAATTGAGCTTTATGTAAAGCTTCCAATTCAGGTATTTTCTGCATCAAACCTGACTTCTTCAGTTGTATTTTTGGATTCATCTTGATTAGTTTTCATCAATTTCAGTTTCTTTTGGCTAATCAAACTATCTTCCATAAAAGATTTTGTTTAAAAATGTATGAAGTTTCATCAATGTCTATTAATCTCAAATTTTTTACACCTAAATTTAAGGAAAATTACGCAAAAAAAGTTATTTTTAACCATCAAATTTCAATTGAAAAAAGCGAAGGCTCGAAACACCGCTCCAGCACCAAATAGCGAGAATTTGACATCGGACTCGTGATCAGGGATTGAAGTTTCCCGTTAGTTTCACAGTTTCTCGAAAATCAGATTTGGTAGAGAATATACATAGAAAAGTTTTTCTTAGTTTCCCCCAGTTATAAGAACTAAGTATATTAAGAAACGTAAACATCAATTATTAACTGTTAGTTTATGTGTTTATTTTGAGTGATTATAATGTTGAAATGATTTTAATTTTAAAAAACGCAGAATAATAACAATTATGAGACTGCTTAATTTTATCTGTTTTCAAACCATCGACTCCACACAAGAATTTGGAACATCAGAAAATAATATTTAAAAATATATTTCTGCCAAAGGCTAAGATTAAATATTAATTTCATAAAGTAAAAACAAAACTTCTTGCAAAACAAATAGTTTTGATTGTTCCAAGAATGTAATTCTGCCATAATATTGATGAAAATATACAAGTAAATCCGAATCCGAGAGATATTTAACATATTTAATTAGAGGCTATTAGGAAAATAAACACATTGTGATTAAAACAACCCACCACCCACTTGCAAACCTGACCATCCTGTTCGGCCACCCTAACCACACCACTGCTCGGCACAGAACACTCATTCTGAGACTTCAACCCGGCCTGAACTGACTCATTCCCGCTCCCTGCAGCCATCCAACACAACTTACCAGACCAGCGTACCACCAGCCGGCTGGGCTTGTCGACCACGATCGCGACTTCAACGACGACGACGACGACGCCGAGAGAGATCATTTAAAGGCAGCTGCAATCAGTGCCCGATCAATCATTGAGCCGTGAACGTGACATTGGACGGATCTTGCCCAGGTACACACATCGCAACGGGTTGACCCTTTCGCCCCCTATCGGAACATCAGAACCCATCAACACCTTCCTCAACGTCTTCTTCTTCGTCACCATCATCGTCGTCACCGGAAGTGATTTTTGGCGGAAATTGCTCGTGTTGTGTGTGTGTGATTGCGAAGAAATTATTTGAAGAAATCAACCAAGAAATTACCAGCGACAGCAGCAACAAAAACAAAATCATGAAGTGCCTAATCTTTGCCGTTTTGTTCGTCGCCGTGCTGGTCCAGAATAGCGGTAAGTGGCCACCCCCCTCCTCGTGACAGCAACTATTTGCCGGCACCACACCACCGCCTTGGGGAACCTGTGAACGTCACCGCGGGGGAGAGCCGGCCAATTGGCCGTGATTAACTATGCGAGCGCGAAAGTGTGTCTATTAGCGTGTGCGTTCGACGCCCCCGGGATTTTGGGAGGTTTTTGGACTTGGGAGTTTCGACAGGCAGGGAGAGAGAGTTTTTCCTCGCACAGCATGCCAAATTAGCGCGCGAAAGACGAAACGAATGAGAAAGGAAGAAAAAGTGTTCATAAATCGTGTGTGTGTGAGAGAGTGGTCGTGTGTGACTAGGTGATAATTACACCGGGTAACGTGGAAAGAGTTTGGACTGAGATTCGGTACTAGTGTGAGGTGACCAAAAATTGTCAGTGAGTGTTTTGAAAATAAATAAACTTGTGGCGAATTCACATGACTTATTTTTAATCAAATTATCATGTTTTTGGAAATCAAATGTTAGTTTAAATAATAAATCAAAGAAAATGATCCATTCCAGTTTTTATCTGATCTATGTGATTTTTGTTAACCTTTAAAGTTAAATGAAAGAGTGGGAAGGAAATTTCTTAAGCTTCAAAAGTGCGTCCAAATATTAAAAAGCAATAAATGTGCAAAAAACTTAAACTGCAATGAAAATACAAGTGTTATAAATTGGGGACAGAATAACATTCTCTAAAAAAGCTTCATTTAACTAGTTAAGTCTAACGCAGGATAAGTAAACCTATATACATTATTACATTGGGGCTAATGTAAATAAAAGTTTTCAAAAGGCCAGTGAATTTTTTTATTGGTTCCATTGTTGAGTTTTTTCAATCTAAATCTATGTAACATTGAGAAAATCTCAAATTTTCATGTTTTCTAATATTTATTTAATCCTTTCAAAAGATGATTTCCAATCATTCCTGAAAGGTCCATAGACGATTAAAGCAAGAAATTTTACCATGCGCAAAGCGAACTGTCAAACTTTCTGAGCGATTTTCTCGAAACACCGGGAGCCCCAATATCTCTGGATGGACCACATTGGCTAAAATTTGGAGTGAATACTCTCACGAAGCCCGAGTTTGTTTTTTTTTTGTAATCAAATATCAAATATTTGCATTTTTTTTGTATGAAAAAAAAAACAATATTTTTATCTTCAAATGACTAGATGAAATGATAATTGAAAATGAAAATTTCAATGCCCTGAAAACTGATTTGAAAAACGTGTAAGTGTGTGCTCTTAGCAACCCTAGACATTTTTCCCAATTTCCATGTATGTAACCCCTTAAAGTGAAATGAACGTAATATCTATACTTTTTTATTAGGTCCTATTAACAAATGTAACATGATGTGTATCCCTTTCACACCATAGTTGTATTGTTAATTTGATTTTGGTTAACCGCGGTGAATTTAAACTGTCAAATATCCACCAAGCACTTAACATGATTCGAGATCCCGGACGCTTCGAAACCCGGACACCTCATCTTGTTTTATCAATTATTTGGATACAAGTTCGCATTATGAATGTCAAAACTGTGTTATTTGATGAATTCTAACATCAACTTTCATGCAAAGTTTATTAGAACGCTGTAGTAACGCCAAAACAATAAAATTAAATAAAATTATAAGTTTACCAAACATGTGAAACATTTCACTGAAATTTTTCATTGTCGTACGAAGCACCGGGAAGGCAAAGCAGAAATTTATGGTTTTGGTTTCCTTAAATTCTAAGTAAGTAAATCTTTCCCAGTTCCTGAGGGGAACACCCTTGAAGAGTATCGGGGCCGGCATTTACAAAGCGGATTCAGTGGCAGTTTCATTCTCAACTTAATGTTAACATGTTAAGGTTAATGTTAACATTCCATAGGTCGCCTCCCTAAGGAGTCGTGATAAGGTCCAGTTTGTGACGATACACTACCTTCCCTTTACTAAGCAATCGATTCCAGAAGGGAAAAGATCACCAGTTGTGCTGGTCCGAGCCGGGATTTGAACCCCGATCTACCGCTTACGAGGCGGAAGCGTTACCACTGGGCTACGTGGCTCGGCAAATTTTTATATAAAATATCGATTGTTTTGATGTTAACACTTCATTTGAGACCTAAAGATTCACTAACATTTCAGTCCAAAGTTGTGCGATTCATAAGCAAAATCGAATGTCCGAAATTCGAAACAAAAGTGTCCGGGTTTCGAATCAGCTTTTATCAGTGTCCGGGATTCGAAGCAAAACAAGTCATTTTAATTTTCAAATTCTGATGAAAAATTGTTTGAAAAGACATATTTTACATGCATTCTCCTAAAATTGACTGTTTTTTATTGATTTTTTCCTTCAATTATATGCATTTTTTGTCATCTGGTAAGGTCATTGCAAATATTTTTTAAAGGTTATGTCCACGACTTTTTCAAATCAAAAAACATAAACTTTAAAATTATTTGCAACGGCCTTTATTTGGAAAAGGTGGAGGGGATTCTTCAAAGTCAATGATGGATATAAAGGAAACTATAACGTATAATTAATATTGGTTTCCATATGATAAAATTTGTAAGCGCGATTATGAGGTTTCTTTTTTGTAAATGAAATATGTTAACCTGAAATAATCATTTGAAACTGTCTCTTATTTCTACCGGAATTTGTTTCAAAAAATTTGTTATAGGTATTTGAATATGAAGACGATTTATAAAAAATGTGCAACATTTTTTAAGTTATTTTTGTATAACATTCAAAATAATTTTGGAGCTAAGAATCAATGATTTCAAAGTTCTTCAATTCTTCAAATAGATAATAAATCTGCAAAACAAAATCTATTATAAACTGTTTTAGAAAGAAACAAGGTTTAGTTTTTCTTATAGCTTACCAAAAAAATTCATCGGTATGTTTAGACGATTGTGTCAAAATCAGTCACTTTGACGGGCATTTCAGGGCATGATTCCCTAGGAGCCAAACTTAGTAACAAAACTTTCCTCTCCACGCGGCCTATCCCCGATTCGCAAATTAAGACCTCCCACCGCGCGCAAAACGATAAAATTAAAGACTCTTAAAGATTGTCATAAACGGCGGCGATCATTGTGTCAATCCGCGGCATGCGGCCACCGCGACCGTGTCCCCTGCCCCTTGCCCTCCACCGGCAAGCCGGAAAGATTAACGGTGCCGCCGCCGCGTGGCGGAGAGTGTTTTTATTAATTGACTACCATAACGGGGTAAAATAGAGAAATAACCATACCACTTATCCTACTTTTCCCCTAAATGGTTTCCGCGAAGCTCGTCTCATTCTGCCCCTCGTGAAGACCCCCTTCTCCCTTTTTAACGTTAAGTGAACGTGTATGCTGCTGCGTTAGAAGAACTCTCTCTCACACTCCAAGCTCCAAGTACGTTCCCCCTTAATTTGGCTCATTTTACACACTGGAACATGAAACCATAACGCGATGGTAACGCTCTCCCCCTCCTGGCGGGCAAATGGTGAAGCTGTGTACATATCACTCAACGTGGTTTTATGATATTTTTGCATGCTAATCTGTGTCTCTTTTTCACCACTTTGGGTTTTCTCTCTCGGTCTGTCTGTTTCCTTTCTCACTAAATCATCCGATCCGGTCGAAGTGAGTTAATTAAAATTGCATCCAGATATTATAGAACTTTGCAAACACACCGCAAATTGTAATGATTTCGAGTCTGTGTGTGTGTTTCTGTTTCTGTGTGTGTGTGTTTAAGTGTATTCAATAACAGCAACCGCATGTGAATGTGTGTACATGGTGTAATTGGGTGGAAACATGAAACAAACATTTGTAAAGTTTACTAACGATAACCACGAACGCGATACGGTTTAGTGTATGATTCGGTTTATCATACATATGCTAACATCCACAGTTACCTTATAAAATAACTTCAAAAATAGACGTATGAGAGAAAGCCGTATTCTCGTTTTATTTTTAATAAATATTTTCTGAAAGAGAAAGCAAAAAAGTGTTTTACACGGACATCTCATCTTGTTTTATCAATTATTTGGATATAAGTTCGCATTATGAATGTCAAAACTGTGTTATTTGATTAATTCTAAAATCAACTTTCATTTAAAGTTTTTTTGAACGCTGTAGTTAATGCCAAAATTAAAAGTTTACCAAAAATGCGAAACATTTCACTGAAATATTTCACAGGCGTCTAAAGCACCGGGAAGGCAACGCAGAAATGTATGGTTATGATTTCCTTAAATACTAGCAAATTTTTATAAAAATATCGAGTGTTTTGATGTTAACAGCTAAGTTGAGACCTACCCTAGTAACATTTTTAAACTTACTGGTTTTATCATGGTTCTGACAGCCCTCATACGACCTAAATAGGCTTTTATGGCCTACTTAAAACCTAAAATGTTACTAGGGTAAAGAAGCAAAATCGAGTGTCTGGAATTCAAAGCAAATGTGTCCGGGATTCGAAGCACAACGAGTCATTTTAGTTTTAAAATTATGACGAAAAATTGTTAGAAAAGACATATTTCGCATGCATTCTCTTAAAACTGACTGTTTATACTACATTCTGATGATATTTCCTCATTTCCGAATTATTACATGATTTTTTGTCAGCTATAACGAAAATGATATGCTTCTAAGTGTCTGGATTTCGAATCATGACTTTATATATTTTCACTACAATACAATACAATTTTTCATCTGGAAGCAAAATTCCATTTTTTTTTATTTTAAAATATTTTCAATTGAAAATTCGAAAAATTTCACAAAGATTTTATTTATTCAACATTGAAATTTGACGATAGTTGCCAGACTAAATAAAACAATTCGGGTTCGATGGAAAACATAAAGAAAATTCATTTTTTCTCAGTTAAAATTTTTGCCAAACCCGTTTCTCAGCAACTAACTTTCCCATGTTCAATGTTTTAAAGTGAAAATTGTAGAGAATTTATAATTTTATTTTTTTTTTTCAATAAAAACTTTCCAGATATGCCGATAAATATCCCTTGACTCTGATCAAGGTTGAATACAAAAAAAACTAAATTGCAGATTTCAAACACAACTTTCAAAATTTTAAAACAATTTATAATATTCAACAATCAATTGTACATGGTTTGTAAAAAAATGTTGATTTTTGGGGGAAATTTTTAAAGGGGACTGAAAACTTGAAAAAAATATATTACAATGGCTTAAACATTGTTAGTGCTTTTCGATTACAAATTAAATTTCATATTTAAAAATATTTCCAATGATTCTGTTTTGCACTTTAAATATTTGATCACAATTTTTCAATAATCAAACACCTTTAATTAAAAAAAAAAACAAATTAAAAATAAGTTGAAAAAAAAACTATATTTTCAAATAATTACAAACCATTTTTTATGTTTAACGAACCAATGATGCAAAGCGGGTTCTTTGGTCATAGGGAGGCGTTCCACAAAGTTTCAGTCAAATCAGATAATTTAAAATTTGTTTTTCCATAAAGTCGGCTGATTTTAAGGAGAATTGCTCAAATTTTGTTACATTGAACGATTGTTCAGCTTCTTTTTAAAAAAAACTCGATTTTCCACGAAACGAGCTAAGAACAAAAGTAACACTTCATTGTTCTTTTTTTCATTTTAACGATAATTAGTATTCATTCGATGAAATATCATAAAACATGAAAAATGAGCTCTTCCTGCGAAATGAAAAGGTTGGAATTTCAGTGTTTCAGCCATTTCTCTATGTGACGGGACACACATGAAGATTTCAAGAAATAAAATGTGATATAATGTAATTTATTAAAAAAAGAAACAATAATATTGTCATGCATTTATTACTTAAAAAAACCCCAGGATAAAAGTATTTTTATGCATTTGTTATCATTTGGCAACATATGATAGGTATCTTTCAATATTTTTTTTTACACAAATAGGTGAGGTTTAAAAAAAATTACTGCCCACAAACGCATAATTGTCCGATTTAAAATATAATGGAGCTGAGCAAAATGTTTAAAAAATTGACAAATGTTTTTATAAAACTTTCCAAAATGTTTAAAGTTTTGCTACATGATTGAGGTTTTGATTAATTAGTCAAAAAGTGTGTTTTTCTAAATATTATTTTTCGAAGTTTTCATACAAATTTTACGTTTGAGCATAAATAAAGTAATTGTCTGATTTTGCTCATCCAAAGTCTTACCTTGATTTAAAACTGGTGGAAATGTTGACATTTTTTTTAATGCCTACATATTTATTCAAACCTTTCATCATGAGAAACTAGACTCAATTATTGGAAGACTCGATAAGATTCGTTTATCAAAAGTTCGATAATCTAAACAGGAGAATAAAATCTCGTCAATTTGTACAAAATTAAGAAAATAATTATGTGCAGCTTTGGTAATTTGTTTAAATAATTCAAATTCGGTCAATGTCTTAAAAAACAAAGTCCTCTTCAACAATGTTTTTGATTTTTGGTTTCAGTGCGTACCAAACCAAATCAAATTGTGTGACTAAACCTGATAAATTAACCAACGAGATTTTGAGCATTTAGCCATGGAACCATCATCGATCGATTCTGGTGATGGCTCACCGGAGAAGTATTTGAATTATTTCTTGTCCCCTCGCCCTGCTCCCCTTACCGGTAGAGGGAAGGGAGGTTGAGTTGGTAGCTGTGACCAACCGGCCATGAAATGTTGCCCGTTCGCGGTTGATTATAGCCAGGGATTCAGAGGTAGAGAGGAAGACGCGCGCGCGCTGTAGGTCGACCAAAGGTGCTAAAGGTAACGTGGAATAACGCAATTATGCGGATCGATGAGCTTGCGAGCATTGATGATGCTTCTTGTTCGCGTCCGATCATTGACTGCCACCAGCATTATTTTGAAGTATTGCCGGGTTTTTGTTGTTGTTGAAATCTTCTCTTTCAATTTTGCGGGCTCGTATTGGAAGCTCTGGAAATTTGTTACGATATGCGAAGGTCAACAGATTCACGATAATGGAATGAGGGAGACGTGGAAGATTGGCTTAACAATGATTTTCTCAAAAGAACTGGAAAATCATTATTCAATTATTTCCAGATATTCAATAAACCTTGGCTGCCTTTAGCGTACGGCTTTCCTGAACTATTTTTTTTTCTTCTTTAAAAAATTCGCATGCAATACAAGCTGCTAAAATTGCTCATCAAATAACTCCAACATCCGCACATTTAGCAGTAATTTTCGGCGCTAATTAATTCGCAGAACTCAACGGCGCGTTTATCACCCCATTTGCCGCGCGTTAATAAAAAAAACTAAATGCCAGTCTTCCTGGAAAGACAAGACCTCCGTGACTCGGAGTGGTCGTCCGACCGTTTCAAAAGCATAACGGTTTTTCTGCGCAAAGAGATTGCAAAAATCTCGCGAGGCACGTGGAGGTCATTGTGGCATTATCATCGTCATCAAAACGTTATTTTTTCCATTGATGGCCGGGTTGAGCATCCACTAAGCGCCAATTTGAGACAAAACGCACAAGTATTCATTAAATTTCGACATATTAAGCCCGCATGAAGCGCGTCGAAAATCTGGGCGCATCGAAATAACTGAGAAATGGGCAGCGATACAAAGACTATCAGTGGAGCCAGAAACTGTTGTTTTTTGTCGAGTTGTTCCCCTGGGCCACCCGGGCTCCCAGCATGTGTGTACTGTACAATCAACTGCTCTTCTTTTGAAGGTACTTATGCTTTTGTGGTGGGTCAGAATTTCGACCAAGCGAATGTTCGTACTCAGTTGTTTTGCTTTCCTTCAACGTCCGATACTAGCACGGGATAGTGGGGAACTTACAGAATTTCATTCAGCACCCACTGTAAAAAAAATCGAAATTAGAGATTCTGTCTCTTATCTCACTTGAGTAAATTCCATAGAAATAAAAGCCAAAACTAAAGTTCAAAGGTTTTGTGTTGAAATTCAATCTCACTCAACCAAACAAACTTTCAGGATCAAAATTTAACAGCTTTGACATGTTAGACAAACTTGGAAAGCATTCAATTTCGAATAAAAATTCAACTTTTGGGGTTATTTTTATGGAAATATGTAGCGCACTGCAGACAAAAAAAAATGGGTTTGCATTTTTTTTTTGGATTTTTCACATACAAATTTCACCTCCGAGTATCAATGGGAAAATTTTCCTAATATTTGGCCCAGTGTCCTAATATATCCCAAGGAAGATTAGGAAGGATTAAAATTTTATCTCGCAATCTATGTTTTCTACGACTATTTTTTTTTGTTCAATAGTATCGGAGCAAACCCTCAAAAATCAATTTTTTAAACGTTGCCATTCAGGCCTAATTTTAGAGAAACGTGATGTTACAAAGAACTTCCAGAGTACTATTTCGTTTTATTTAATTTAATATTATGTCCTAAGCGTTATTTTTCTTTACACTTGAAATGTTTGCTTATTTTTGGGCTCTGAAAATGTTCAAAATATTACTTTTCTATAAAACGCTTATCCCTGAAACGCAACGATGAAAAAAATCTTTTTTGGTTTCCTTCTAATTTCTTATGCTATTGACAAAATTATTCGTAGAAGGCGTAGATTGCGAGATAAAATATTAATGCTTTGTACGTTGCTTGGATTTGAATACACTTACAAATTTCCAGAAGAAAAAATCCTAAAAATATTGCTGGAAAGTTGGGTTTCATGAAACACCCTCATCGTGAACCACCCTAATCATCAACCAAGCGAAGTAGTTTAGTGAAAAACTCAATTTTGAGATATATTCAACGCAGACGACAAAAGAGTCAACTATTCTAAAGGAAATACATAACGTAAATAAGGTTTGAAGCGACTCAATTAAGTTTAACCAATTAAATGATAACAAATTTGATTAAAAGTTTTATATCTTTCAGCTCTGATCATGTTCGAGAGAAGAGCAAGAAATTCGAAAAAAAAATTTCAATTTTCAACCAAATTTATAAAAGTTGTAATTATCACAAAATGGTTTATATATTATTACACATTGTCACAAATTAAGAATATGACAATGAACTCATAATTATTATTTTTTTCGTGAAGTCTTTTTCTAACTGCGATATATTTTGTAAATATTAAACTTTTTTTTGTATTAAAAATGGATAAATCTACGTTACAAAATTTATCCTAAACGGTTTCAAATCTATTTTTATGTTTTTTTTTTCATCAAAAATTTTAAATTTTTGCAGTGGTTATTTTTGCCTCCTGATTTGTTGGAGGAAGACAAAAAGTTATCAAATGAAAATAAAAAAATATCTCACATTTTTTTCTAAAGAGTAATCTTCCCAAAAAGCAGAAATGAAAACTGCATTGTTTTGTCATTGTTTTGTCATTATTTGTTCATCGACAAAAGTCTTGATATATTTTTTCTGCTGTTCATCAGAAAATCGTTAGTGAAAATTCGTAAAACTGTATTTTGGGAATATCGGTTTAGTGTCTAAGGCAAAATTGCAGTTTGCGAAAAAAAAGATTCAGCCTTTAAAAATTGTTCGCATTTTGTTTTGATTCACTTTTTCACAAAAGCTAAATCCTCAAAAACTTTATCTATATGAGGCAATTTTTGAGGTATACAGAAAAAAATTAAGGTAATATTCATCAGGAAATGGTAACAGATTTTGTGACAAAAAAATGATTAATATTACCCCAGAAAATAATGAATTTTCATCAGTTTTTGATGAATATTCATCTGGTTCACATTTTTAAACATTTTTTATGTAATATTACTCAAAAATGAAGTAATATTCAACCTACCAAATTTTTAACATTCCAAAATTAAACTTGTTTTTTCTGTGTAATGAAAAGCACGGAAAAAATTAACGGAATTGTTAATATCTGTAAATTTTTAGTTTTAAGTCCGAAAATATTATAATAATAAATTCTCTACACAGAAAAAAAAGTTGAATTCTTTAAGGTTGAAAATTTGGTTGGTTGAATATTACCTCTTTATTGTGTAATATTCCTTGAAAAATGTGTTATAATGTGAACCTGATGAATATTCATCAAAAACTGATGAAAATTCATCATTCTTATTTTTATGACACAAAATCTGTCATCATTTCCTGATGAATATTACCACATTGAATAAATGGAAATTATGTAATTCGGTAGTTATTGAATATTCCTGCAAACAATTAAAATGAGAAAAAAGAAGATTTCAATGTGAAGTGTTAAAATATTTTGAAATTTTGTGATGTTTTTATTTTATTTTATTTTTTTAAATTTCATTTAAACTAAGTTCTTCATAATTTCCATTCATCAACAGTCTAATTATATCTCGTTTAAAAAATCTAGATTAAATTTTCAAAACAACCTATCCGGCTATTCATGGCTTTCCTATGCAGATAGAACCTTTTAAAAATTTGATCTAGAAATAACATTGCAACCAAGTTGACCCACCTTACCCCAATCTCCCGAGTCAGCAAAAAAAAAAGCAAACAACATATTTACAGTAAATTGCAATTCCAACCCGTCCGAGTCGGGGTTCGAGCACGGGAAATGGGAGCACTGAACGAGTAATGTTTCCACTTGATAAAGTTGAAGGTACCATTGTTGCCGTGTATTGAAGAAGCGCTTCTTCTGACGTAAATTGGAGCGAACATCCCTGGCGACTAGCTCGGGCTTAAGCTGGCGTACTTGCCTCGACAGAAAGCAGAGTCTAACAGGAAAGTTACTGTGAAGCACATGTACAAAACCTTTTCCTTAATTGCGCACATCTACGTAGAGTGGGGAGGTTCCGTGTGGTGACACCGACTCTGTACACATCGAGCGCGTTTAAGTTGTAATTAAATTATCCGGTTGTTGATAATGCAGCCAAGAACATGTAATTAAAACAGGTTCTTGCATGAATGGTACCACCTTTCTGGTGGCTAGATAGCAGCACTTGCGGAACGTAGCAAGAACAAAGGAATGCTGTAATGAAGTGGCTTATAATATGGTAATTTTCCTATTAATTGTTAACTAACGACATAAGTGAGCTATGTTAAAAGCAATTGCAGGTTCTTTTAAATTGATATTATTAAAATTAGAACAAATAGACAGCACACTTCCATTTTACTATCCCATTTAGTACAATCCGCTTTTTTAATGATGGCCATTATTGATCTCTTGTATTACCGATACCTCGAAAAAATAACTTTTGATAAATTGTGTCGGCGAAGCAGTGTTAACCAGGAAATATCTTTTGCTATTGCTCTAATATCTGACCAGGAAGCTCGCTTCAACAACAATGGTCGCTAATTTATCGCTGCTACTTGGCCAACAGGAATGTGTACAAACGAAAACGGGGAAATTAAGCCGGGTGACCGGTTGACTAATGGGTTTGCCGGCTTCGACCAAGACCAACATATTTACGCGAAAGCGCGCAATAACTGGTCGACGTTTCGGCCTTGGAAATTAAGCTTTCATCGAGTGTTGCCAGAGTGATCGCGACGCCCGCTGATTACAAATTTAATTTCACCGGGGTGACACGGAAAAAAATATTTCATTGTTCTTAATTAAAATTGTTTGAATGAGTTTGAGATCAAATTTTCCTTATTAGTTTAGAGCAGTTTCAGGTAAGATTTTCCCACTTGAAACCCACATCCAACATGAACTAGTCCCGCTTTATGACACATCAATGATTGAACCGGCATTGCCAATAGGCGACGAACCTGTTCCAGAACGTGCCGGCGGCTCCCCCGCCAATCAAACTGGACCGATTTGCATTCACACTTTGCAATCAAATCGCGATTCGATCGAGTCGTAAAAGAACCCAGCTCAGCCATATCTAATGTGAACTAGTAGGGTAGAAACGACTTCTACAGCTCGGGAATAGTTTGGGCATTATTCACCGAACGGGCTGAATTTAAATCGGGTGCCTTAATTGTTTCCGCCTTATCGGGACGTGGTCAGGGCGTGGGGACCTAATTGCGCCTCAAAGATTAACCTCGACTCGCGTGGTGTGACAACAATATCTGAATACTCCCCGGGAACCGGTTTTGGCTACCTGTGTGCAGCTCCGGTTGTCATCGGCAGGCTGGGTTTCAGGTGCACCACCGGGGGGTCATTTATCATACTTAAGGCTACCAACTCTTGCTGAGCAAAAATCCGTACAGTTTGCCGATATGACACCATGGTGTAACAAAAACTGCCAATGAATTATTTAGATAAATTAAATTTAATAAATTTGAGAATTAAACATATAAAACTGTGTCGTTTTTACAGCAAACAAATTTCACAAAATGCTATCAGAGTGCTTATGACATGCACGTTTAAAAGTATTCATAAAATAAACCGTGATTTAAATCAAATCATTATGTTCTTCGATTTTTTTTGTTAAGCGTTTAAAAGTTTACGAAATGTCAAGTTTGCTTCTACGAATAATATCGTACTTAGTGTTTTCACGAACACTTTTCTAGAGTTTTTTATTGAAAAGGTCCTATAACATGTGAAACACAACAGTTTATAGGACCTTTGAAAAAAACTCTAGATTTGTTAATTCAAATTTTCATATGTTTTCACAAGTTTAAGAAAGCCTTTGGAAATAGATAAATATATTTAGTAAGGAATTTCTGAAAGAACAATTCTAGAGTTTTTTTAAAGTTCCTATCAACATATGAAAGACAATAGTTAAAAAAAACTCTAGAATTATTGATAATCAAGTTTGAATTGAGGAAACCCCGGAAAACTCTCCCTTTTAAATCAAACTCACAGAAAAATAAAAATTTCTAGTTAACAAAAGCTTCGACCAAATCAAAAGCAATTCAATGATTAAAAAGTTGTTAAAATTCCGTACAAATCCGTATTATGCGTAAAATTCCCTACAAAAATTCCGGCCTGTTAAAAATCCGCGAAGAGGTTCGAAAATCCGTATGGTAAGGAAAAAATCCGTACAGTTGGTAGCCTTAAATACTATAGTTATAATAACAAACGTGTTTCGGTGTTGATATCAACAGTCGAATGAATCATCGAGTGCAGAACTTTGATAAATGGGAATGATAATGCAGAAAGCTGAAAACATACATGAAGCCCAATAAAATAATTCTGAATTTCAACAAGAAATGAAAAGAATTCAATTCAATGAATTGAACCAAAAAAAATCCGTACTTCACTGAATAAATAATTCAACATTGCACAATACGCTCTATCCCCTAGACATCATTCGTAAAAAATGATCGAGTCAAATTGGCTTCAACCAGCCCAAGATGATGCTTCTATAAGATGAGAACGTGGACTAAAGCCACTTCGAAGAAAAAAAAAGTGATCAAAGACTTATGAATACAAACACTCATGTTTCCGGAGTGAATCATCATGCTCGATGGGCTCTTCCTCACTGATGATCGGGTCAAAAAAAAACTTTTATATTTTAGTCAGACGGATACACTTGACCAATTCTCTGGATAATTATTCATGCAAATAAATTCTTAATATAATTTCCAACAAATCACAATTTCGTGATGAAAAAAAATATGACTAAAAAGTTGTTCTAATTTTTTTTAAAAATTGTTGCCTTCGTGCTTACTTGTCGTACGTACATTTAAGAACAACATTTTGTGCAGCTCACAATGGCTAACCTTTTGACCTTCACAGATACCCCAAATTAGATTTCGATCCTGAGATATAAAAAAAAACGATCCGTGCATTATGAAAGAAGTTTCAATCTAGTCGTGCTATCTTGACACAGTCTAAAAATTGATGTAAGCGTCACAATTGGCCGAAGGGATTTCCAACAACCAAATTCAACCAAACTTTGGGGCAATACACAGTATGGTCAACCAAACAAAACGTGTTTGTTATTGTTTACATTGCGTGCTCTCGTTTATTCAAGATCAAACAACCCCCCCCCCCCTCCCCCCATTCAAAATTGGCCCGAAAAATCCGGGGGCAAAAAAATATGTTTTCAAAAAAATATCAAAATTTCAATGGAAATAGAAGTCTAATCAACTGGGAACAATCTTCAATGCATTTTTTCTGCATTGATAATCATATTCAACATGTTTGGACTCGTTTGAAAATATTTTGAACTTTTAAGAATGCACAATGTTAGAGAGTCGAGGGACATAAACTTCAAAAAATATTTGCAACGGCCTAACTATTTTAACAAAATAATCGTAACTTGGTTCAAGTTTATTTTCCTTTCTGTAAGTTTCTAAAAATATTATTTATATCCCCTCAAATATACAAATAAAACATATTATTTATATCCCCTCAATAATACAAAAATATTGTTTTTTGAAATCAATTTTCAGGGACAAAAGAAAAATATTCAAAAATCAACAAAAAAATTTGTCTCAGCTTTTGGTAGTCCTCATCTGTATCTTTGACTAAGACATCAAATCGATCGAACTAATCCTTCAAATGATACAGATTTGTGAATTTTCACATATTACTTTTGTATGGACAACTGATAAATTCGTATGAAAATAATATGGACAAATTGATGATGCAAATCGGCTTCTTTGGGCATACGAAAGGCACCCAAAAAGTTTTAGCCAGATTGAAAAATACCAAAAGTATTTTTTGGAAAGGCTGATTTCCTAGAGAATTGCTTTATTACAAAATTCCAACTGGGCCATTCAAATTGTAATACCCAAAACGGCTTACTTTGTCTAGGAAAAAATATAAACAGAGAATAGTAGTTTATGCAACAAGTTGCAAAAAGAGGATTTTTTCAGCACGAGTCGTACATTAATCCAATGAGGTTCACCGAGTTGGATAAATACGAAGAGTGCTGAAAAAATCAAGTTTTGCAACGAGTTCCATACAACATTTTTTGCAATTCCAAAAAACACACACTGAGTGAAATTTTAAGTCAAATTTTCATGTATTTTGTCAATAAATCGTTTAAATCAAAAAATGTTGAAAAGTGTTGCTATTCGATTCTGTTATTTTTGGTACAGAAAAGTAGGCTATTTCGTCGTTCAAGAATGACAGGAAAAGTGAGTAGTTTCACGACGGAATTGCGGAAGAAGAAGAGGATTTTTTCAGCACGAGTCGTACATTTATCCAACGAGGTTCACCGATGTTGAAAAGTGTTACTTTTTGAAACAAGTGCTGAAAAGTTCAACTTTTCAGCACCCATTTCAGTGCTGAAAAGTAGAACTTTTCAGCATTTATTTTGAAAAGTGTTGCTATTCGATACTGTTATTTTTGGTACAGAAAAGTAGGCTATTTCGTCGTTCAAGAATGACAGGAAAAGTAAGTAGTTTCACGACGGAATTCCAAAAAAGTTGTTTTTGAAGTTCAAGAGAATTGCTCTGAACAAAGAATGCACCAAACTTGGTGCGAACACATTCAGGTGAATAAATCGAAAGCGGCGTTTGTTTTTTTTTTCAGCAGATAGAAATAAATTTAAAAAATTACTCGTTACAGAGTTTACAGAGAACTGCTCACCTGTTATTAGCTGGGTCGTTTATTTTTTTACATGATGAGCTTCTCGACGATCCGGGAAGAACGTTGGCGGTAGCCTTTTTTTGCCAAGTTGACCTCTGTGCTGACGGAATCGCGCCGGACTATCGGTAAATTTGTATCGGGATGGGAAGATGGAATGACTCGGCTAGATTAGCCCGTATGGGAACCAATCGCGCGCCCACAGTAATACGATACATTAAAGTATCGAAAAGTTGCTACATCGGATGGATCGGATCTCCAGAGATGGCGATTACTGGAACCTGAAACTGAGAAGCTACCAAATTTGGGCTTTGTCCGTAGCTGTGGCAGGAAGTGATGAGCAAATGATGATGATTAATTAAAAATAAGTACAGATATCACTTCCAGCACTCAAATTAATTATAGAAATTTCCGCATCTGCTAATCAACGAATGGCGTGGTAGCGGATTTAATCATCTGGAAAACAAAATCAAAATAAACATAAAACACTGCTCAAGCTGAGCGCAAACATTTGGTCCAGGCCGGCCGGCAACCGGTTCATAGCTGCGGTGGCGCCACCCGCGCCAGGTGGAAAATTAAACAGAAAACGAAACCTCGTGTGCAGCACAGATGAATGCATTTCGCGGGGAAGATTTAATCAACTGTACAGGTGCGATTGGCTTCTAGTTTGGTGAAGCTAATGGATTAACGAGGCTTGCAAAAAGTGAAAGTATTTGGAATTTGGTGTGAGATATGCCTCTTTTTGACTGGAATTTGAAATTTTCAGTCACATTCCAGAAGCTCGTGCCAGTAATAAAACAAAAATCCCATCCGACCATAACTTGAACTCTTGAACGAGCAGAGCGCGCAAGTACCGTTTTCACTAATTATGACGTTATAAAAGATGGCAGTAATCACTATCTATCGATCGCGCAGCGTTTAGCGCGGCTAATGAGACAGTAAAATCAAACTGCTTTGCATCAAGCCGACCGGCCAGCGGAGATCCGTTAGCCATTGCTCTCCGAGCTATTAATATCCAGCCCACCAGACGGACGGGGTTGATTCGCAACGATGACACCACCACCATCTGCGCCCTTCTTCCTCCAGAGTATCGGGGATTCTTGCCCACTTTATCGCGAGATGCGATGATGAAGTAATAAAATTGTACGGAATTCATGAAGCTCCAGAAGGTGAACGTCATCGGGGCTTCCAATCGGAGATCGATGCCGGCTACCACCATAGGTTTTTGAAGAGAAGCTGAAATCATTCATCATTTTTGCGCAGACAATTAATCATTTGCCTAACTTTTTATGTTTTTGAGCATTGACTTCATCTAAAGGTTTTTTTGTGATTCTTTGGTTTTGAGCATAAAATCCGTATTATAAATTAAATTCAAGGGTCAACACAATGACTCCTTGTGGCTGATGATGATATCATTGAACAATCAGCTAAATGTCCATATCTTTTACAATAATTCAAGTAAAAATGGACAATTGTTGCCAATCTATTTACATATTACCGTGATATTTGTAATGTACCAAATGACTTGCACCTAGATTTTAATGTATTTATCACATTGCATGTTCTAGCATTAAATGTTTCTGAAATCATCGTCATAAACATACCATATCATAGCTGTTGTAAATAGCATGTTCACATCACACCACTATCTGCACATCCATATCATGCACAAACAAAATCATCAGTTCCTGCACGAAACCTTTCTGCATGTTTACTATTCTGTACAATCACCGAAGCATGTGTTCCACAAATGTGAGACTTCTGTATCTATCCAAGCACCACCTTCTGCATGTTCTACCGCACACCGTGTTCTTGATCACCTGGAAGCATGATGTAAGCACCTTTACCTTACTCCAACACCTCTTTGGAGTTCGTAAACCTTACCTTTCCAATCTTTTCTGACCAACTTTCAGCTGCCGCCCCAAAATACCAGATTCTGGAGCCCCGCGACGGCTACATCCCGGTGTACATCCGATACGGTGACGAGCCTCTGGCTGGAATTAACCCTGCGCTGGCCGCAGCCTTCCACGAGCCGGTGAACCGCGTCAGCCGTGCCGAACTTGCCCAGGTTCTAACCTCGCCTGAATGCTTTACATCGGCTCAACAACTAAATTCAATAAATTTGCAGGTTCTCCAGCGGGACGAATCCCCAAACAACACGTCGAGCAACTCGACCTCGTTATCGGTATCGGCGCTGTCCGCCTCAGACGAGCACCGCATTGCCCTGGCCGTCGCGGCGGAAAAGGCGCGAGCAGCTGCAGAAGCTGCCGCAGCGGCTTCAGCGGCCAACAAAGTCTAAAAGTTCGGGAGCCCGAACAGCCGGAACTACTCTACCAGTTACCCTGTCCGGTTCACCCATTTACTCGTTACTCAAAACACCCATTGTACCGAACAAAAGAGACTTCAATAAAGCCATACCAGAGCCGTAAAACTTAGCTGCTCTGCGTTTCCTTGACGTTTTCCCCCCACCGACTGAACTTCTCCGTGAACCACGTTTAAAACTGTTTTGATTCTGTAATTCCAGAAAGCGCTCCGGCCAAATACCAGGATCTGCCGAAGAAGGACGGCTACGTGCCGGTCTACATCCGCATCGGCAACACCCCGTTGGACCAGATCAACCGTGACTTGGCGGCAGCCTTCCAGAAGGCCAACGCCCGCAGTGTCCGGGGCACGCTCATCCAGGTAACCAAAATCCTAAACCCACAAACCTAAACAATATTCAACCCCACCCTCTCAACCCGGTTTCAGCAACTGAACCGCAACGCGCGCTTCTCGTCCGAGTCGAGCAGTGCGTCCAGCGAGGAGACCAACCACATCCTGAAGCGTCTGGACCCGAACTACCACAGCTCCGAGAGTGACCCGAACACGAGCGAGTCCAACTCGTCCGAGCAGCTGCTGCTGAACGATATCGTGCCGGCCGTGAAGACCCCGGTCAAGGCCGGTAATGCGCTGTAAGCGGGTGCATGCAAGGAGTTCTTCTTTACTGCCAACTCTGCCGGCACGGGCGGAATGTGATTTTCTTTAATATATAACTTTAATCATTTTAACATACACAACTGCACTCATGCTTCATGATTCATCAACGAAACGTACGATTTTGAGAGGTCACAATAATATTATGGTTATGCGCGGACACGTGCGGACTACGCGCAGTTACGCGGCGCGCGATAAGGTGTCATCCTACGGTGAGATTATTGTAAGTTCAGCGAATAAATTCTTATCGGCATAATGACTTTTGTTTGGATTTCGGGGTGATCACACTTTCCTATGAATTCAATGTTCAATTCGTTTTGAAAACAACATTGTAATTTTTTTAACATGGCTCCTAAAAGTTTCCCAAAAAAAACTGGTTTTATCAGATCCATATAAGTTTTCGAGTAAAATTTAAATTTAAAGATAAAAATACAAATTATTTAGGATGTTTAGGCTTTAGGAACTTATTTTCTGCTGTTTATATTTTATTTTATAACTTTTTCCCTTCAGTTTGATTTACTCGATACATTAAAAACTCGCAAACTCTGTTCGCATCTTTGAATCAATCAGCTATTGAAAGGTACTCTTCAGTAAATGTACACAAAAAATGGTTTAACAACAAAATAAACTAAATTCAATTTATTTATTTTTCTTTCAATTTTAAATAACGCTAGGGATATTTTTTTATAAATTTCGAGGGGTCTATAGTTCAGTCCACATTTGTGCTAATATTTTTATGGTATATTTTTATAAAGAGTAACTTCAATAAACTCAAATTATTCTGCCCAAGGATCAACACTTGAAGATCTTTGTAGAGAAATAAAAAAAAACACTAAGAGTTTAAAAAATATTCAATGATTGTGTTTAAATCAGTTGTATCTATTTTTGTTTGATATTGACCCCCATGAAACTTGGATTTTTGTGTTTTCTTAAAAAAATGAATGTTGATTTTTTGTTTTTGGTAGAGTTACATTGTAAATATTCAAATAATTTAAAATATTGTTTATTTCAAATAAGTACTGAAAGTAATCCTATAAGTTTCCAATATTTTGCCGAAACAAAAAAATATAATTTTTCACACAAAAAATAGTATTGTATCTCATAGCTTTTTGTCTATCTTACAAAAGAAATATAAAGGATTTGCTTTTGAAAAAATGATCTACTTGAATATTTTAAGAAATTTGTTTTCGGACTATGGGAAATATATCCTAGTACTTCATCCTTAAATTACAGCTAACATTAGGATTGTTTTACCATTTTGAATAATAATTAGATGAAATAAAAAGTAAGCAAACAAATCTCTTTTGTTAAAGCTTAAAATAATGTTTTAATATCTGAAAACTGAAAAAGTTTCTAGGAAAAAAAGTCAAAACAATTAGCAAAAAGCAAAAAGCAAAAAATAAACAATTTTTTTTGGGAAAAATTAAAAGTTCACTTTGTAGGTAGTGTTTTTTATCAACATGGACTTTGATGGCCTTGGCTCCTAGGTGATTAATGTATGGCGCCCTGTCTTTACACTACACATTTTACAATAATAATTTTTTAGCATTTTTGAATGCAGCCAGTGTGCCGTTTTTAAATTGGATCAAATTTTATTTAATGGGATACGTAAATACCAAGGTTGTTAATCGAAAGAATTATCGTCGATAATACTATCGTCTAACGATAACGCTAATGGTTATCGTTATCGTCGGGACGATAACGATACTCTATCGCTATCGTTATCGTTATTCCGATAATTTTATCGACGATAACGGCCGATAACTTATATTTAATATATTTTTAAAATTGACTAAAACCAACCAAATTATGTTTAATTTTCATGCTTCCTCTAAGTAAATATTTTTTGATAATCACCGATAGAATTATTGGAATAACGATAACGATAGATTAACGTTTTCGTCACGACGATAACGATAGAACTATCGTTATCGAACCTCGATAATTATATCGTTAACAACCTTGGTAAATACAAGTTGAATGTTGCTATAATTTTTTTTACCTTTTAATGTGACAAGACTTGATTTCCTCAATGTTTTCACAAAAATGCCAAAATCCAATCACATTATAAATGGTTCATAAACAAAGTGGCAACTTTTTTCAATTCAATTTAGTTTTATTTGTAAACAATCAAGTTACAGTGCGTCCAATTAGGAACAAAACAGACTTTTGGAGTTCCTTTCAGCTGTGGTTTACATCGTAATTCAATCGAAATCATTTGGCTAATTTGTATTTGAAACAGAATGTAGGGCATGTATTCTCATTAATTGAATTGTTTTTTTAATATTCGACTAATAAACCTTAAAAGTTTTCCCGGATTTGCTTTATTTTATTTTATTTCATATCAAAACAAGATTAAACAATCTTGTTCAGTTAAAATGAGTGAAATAATTTGAACTTTTAGCGACAATTAGCACGTTAAAAATAATTTTCAAGGTTTTCATCTCCCTATTCAAAATTTTAGATTAAAATCAATATATTTGGAATGAAATCTTTAATTTTATGCAAAATGAAAAGAAAAACAAAAGTAGTATTTTTTAACTTTCGCGGGAATCATCCACCCAAATAATCAAATATCGTTAAAATTAAACAGGACTCAGAAAAATCTGAAATATTTTTAAATGTTGATTTCAAAGACAAAAAATACCTTTCATTTTAATTTGAATAAAACAAAGCTAAATTCTTTACATTTCTTATAAAAACTTTACCTTTCATATAAAATAGCAGTAAAAACGCTGAAATTTTTTAACAATTCTTCAAATGATTCATATCAACTTTTTTAATTGTAAACTAATAAAAAAGACTTATATAGTCTGTATGGATAAAATATTTATTATGTTATTATTTTGAAAAAAATGATTATAGAAAATTGAAAAATTTCATGAATTTAACGCCGTCCACGAAATCGTCAAAAATCTCTAACCCTATGTTAGTAATTTAACAAGGATATTCACTCGATTAATTCTACAGTGTTTTATGAGATTATTTTCATTTCTGTTTGAGTTTGATAAATCATTTGG